>NC_134356.1:89332991-89632991 GCF_048569485.1 Anomaloglossus baeobatrachus | reverse complement strand
ATCAATATCAGACATGTGCCCATGATTTTGCACAGAAATCTGACATGTGAACAGCACCATAGATTGCCATAGGTACTAGTGGTGTCTGTGAAATTAAACTGTTTACACTTGCACGTAAAAATTTGATGTGTAAATGAGGCCTAACTGATACTAAGGCCCGTTTCACACGTCAGTGAAAAACACTGAAGTTTTTCACTGGCGTGTAAAACACGCACATGTCCCTCCGTGTGCCGTGAATCACGGCACACGTGGGTTGTCTAAGTGCAATCCGGGCTCCGTTCTCCGTGGCCCGTGATTGCACTTAGAGATTCACTCACCTGTGCCCGCTCCCGCTCTCCATGGTGCTGATCACTCCCGCGGTGCAGCATCCGGCCGGCGCTGACCCCCGCAGCAGCTGCTTCCGGGTCGGCTGTGTCGTGCATCATGAATATGCGCGACAGTAATGAGCCGGCTCAGAAGCAGCAAGCAGAACGGGCTGCAGAGAGCGCGGCTGAAGCCGGGTGAGTTAAAATGCTTTATATTTTAGAAGCACGTTTTTTTCTGACACGTGTTTCATGGACCACACCACTGCGTGGTCCGTGGGACATCAGTGATGCCAGAAAAAAATGGACATGTCTCCGTGCGGCAATCACGGACACGCGGGTACACCGCACGGAGACACGTGCAGTCAAAAATCACTGATGTGTGAGCAGACCCATTGATTATAATGGGTCTGCGTATGTCAGTGATTCTGGTACATTTAAAAAAAAGCACAAACGTACCAGAATCACTGACGTGTGAAAGGGGCCTAAAGGTAATATTTACAGTTATTGAAAGTAGATAAGAAGAAAAGGGAAGTTTCTAAGAAGCTAAATCTTGTGTAAAAATGGCTGTTACAATGAAACAGGAAAGTACAGCAACCACTGTATTTAAAGCGGAAATGTCACCAGATTTAACAATACAATCTCTAAACATTTTTAATTGGATATATTAAATTTGATGAGACAGTTATATTTACTTATTTAGTTTGACATTCCATTTGAGAATGGCTGCATAATACTGATATTAAGATGAGCATTTTATGAGTTAAGAATGAAATAGCTCATATGTCCAAGTGTACCTAATCTTTGCCCACCCAGCCTGACTGACAGCTGTAGCTTGTACTGAGCAATATGAGATTTCAGCAATAGGGAGGAGAGACACAGAGGAGTTGTAAAATAGGCTATGTAGGAGGAAATTGACTACATTTAATAATGTATATAGCTTGTATTGTGAAATCTGGTGGCACATCGAATGGAGTATATAACATCTCCAGCCTTATACTGTAATGTACAGCCCACTGGCTTTTTCAGATAATTTCTGGAAATCTGAACATGATCTCTGCCTCTGACTTTGACGCACCCACGGGGTCTGGGGTTACTTGTCACCAGGCCGCGGTGGTTCTCCTGGGTTGCCGTGTTGGCATTGCCCGGTTCTGTGACCCCAGCAGTGTCAATAAAGCTGGGGATGGGGACGATGGGGGTAGTTGTTCGTGACGCCACCTGTGGGGTGCGGCCAATTATTGGCCACCGCTGCGGGACTTCTTCTCTGGGAAGGATGATAACGCAGCTCAGATGGTACAGCTCTCCCCAGGCAAAGCTCAGGCCCCAGGGAGGATGATGGTGGTAGTAGTCACCTATGGCGGAGGGGCGTGAGATTGCAAGCGCCAGCAGTGATGGGAACAGGTCACGGGGGCCTTCTGCACTCCCCACGAACCCTGGGATCCCTCTTCTTTCCTAAGGACCCGAGTCGAACCTCCAGCTCCAGACCACGGGCCCTGAACTGTCCATGTCTTACCTTTCTTGTCTGTTTCGGAGTCCAAACTGAGTCGGACGCTGTCCGGTGCTAACTGCCTGTAGTGTGTTAGATGGCTCATAACTTCCCTAGTGGAAGCCCTGCCTCCCGGATTCCTGGACTAGTGGGCAAGAGGTTCCATACTTCATGATGGCTACCCCAACACCCACCCTAGCTCAGTCCCAGTGGAAGAGCTACCGTATTTATGTGGTGGATGAGTGTGTTGGTGGTGAATTCTGGTGATGACCTCCTCCGTGTCCGAGATGAATACTGCACCTCAGGCGAGGTGCAGTACCCTGTTGCGCCTGAGGCCACAGGGGCACCACAATTGCATAAATCTGTCCTCAAGTGGGTAGTAGCTTGTCCTCCAAGCACTACTAGCCACTGGTAGGGATCAGCAAATCCAAACGGTAAAATTTAGGGTTCGTAACTGGACAACTGGTTCGTACATGGACTCTTCAAAAAAATCTGTTTGAGTTTGGTGTTTGGGTACTGTTCGTATGCTACTAAAGATTTTTGAAAGGCTGCAGTGCATCCTATCAACAAGCTTTATTGCTTGGGGAAGATACCTGTATACTGCTGTAAGCAATAAAGAAAAACAAATTGATGTGGGCTCCCTATATTTTTTCATACCCAGCGTAGGTAAAGCAGACAACTGCGGGCTGCAATCCTTAGCTGTCTGCTGTACAGGGGCTAGTTATCAAAAAAAGAAAGGATCCCACAACTGTAAAAATATTTAAATAAAAAAAATTTAAAAAATGGCGTGGGACCATCCAAGGTAAAGCAGATAGCTGTGAGCTGGTATTATCAGGGTGGGATGGCCCATGGTTATTTGGCTCTTGCCAGACTAAAAATAGCAGCCCGCAGCCACATCAGAAGTAGCACATCCATTAGATGCTGCAATTCTGACATTGCCCAGCAATCAAAGTAATACTTTTGTGGTTGAAGTCAGCTGTAAATTTCCAACTGGCATCAAGCCCAGGCATTAATTATGGAAAGGCATATATCAGACACCCCTATTACTAACCCGGCAAGTGTGGAGTTAAGAAACACACGCAAATAAAAAATAGTCTACCCCACACTTCCTTGTTCAACAATTTATTCATTAAAAAGAAATCTTCCAAGTTCTGACATAATCCAATGGTGTAATTCCCACAACGTCCTTCGATTCCTATAGAGCTTCATTCTGAGAATGTTATCAGAAATAGCATTTAAAGGTCACCCTCTATCAGTGGAAGGCATGGAATTTCTCACAATCGTGAACAATTGTGGGTCTGCTGCTGACCGTCTTTGACCTATGGATCCGTAATGGTATTAATCTTTTTCTAATAAATAATTTTTTATCCATAGGGTGATTGTGCTTTAGGAAATTTTTTAATTTTCTTCCATTGGATGCTGCACTCTCCCACGTTCTTTCTTCATCCACCAAGGAACAAACCTCCAACTACGTAAAGTTTACAGACATGGTAAATGTATCAGTTTTTCTATTCACATCAACTATTTTGAATTCAGTGTGTGTAGTTTTTTTAACTCCATACTTATCGGGTTAGTAAAGGGTAGAGATGAGCGAACCGGTCGTGGTTCGGCTCGAGTTCGGTTCGCCGAACGGAGGTCCCGTTCAAGTTCGGTTCGTCGAACGTTCGACGAACTGAACTCGAAACTCATAGGAAACAATGGCAGGCATTCACAAACACATAAAAACACCTAGAAAACACCAACAAAGGTGTCCAAAAGGTGACAAACAACTCACAACACAACACAAACACATGGGAAAGTGACAAGGACATATACTCATGCGAAAACAAAAGAGCTGGACAAGGAAAAAGAGGAGGAGACACAGATATAGGCATGGCACGCCCTTCTAAAATCATGTAAAACACCGCAAGGTGACTCCAAGCGGAGTCTCCCTTTTTTCCAAAAATTGGGCCACACACACACCTACCCCCTCAGTGGCAGCAGTTGTGCCCCAGTTGTACACTTCACAGCTAGATTTGCATCAAGCACATTCAAAAATACGCCATTCTTAACCGTCCCCAGGATGACACCGGGGTAGGTAGCAAAGTCTTTGCTGAACCATGACTTGTTCATCTTGGCTCCTTTTAAAAAACACAGCAAGCAAGGGTTACTCCAAGCGGAGCCTCCCTTTTTTCCAAAAATTGGGCCCCACAGACACCCCATCAGTGGCAGCACTTGTGCCCTAGTTGCAAACAGGATGTTTTGATTTGCATCAAGCACATTCAAAAATACGCCATAATTAACCGTCCCCAGCATGACACCGGTGTAGGTAGCTAAGTCTTTCCTGATCCCAGCTCTGTTCATCTTGGCTCCTTTTTAAAAACACTGTAAGCAAGGGTTACTCCAAGCGGAGTCTCCCTTTTTTCCAAAAATTGGGCCACACAGACACCCCATCAGTGGCAGCACTAGTGCCCTAGTTGCAAACAGGATGTTTTGATTTGCATCAAGCACATTCAAAATTACGCCATAATTAACTGTCCCCAGCATGACACCGGGGTAGGTAGCTAAGTCTTTCCTGATCCCAGCGCTGTGCATCTTGGATCATTTTTAAAAACAATGTAAGCAAGGGTTACTCCAAGTGGAGTCTCCCTTTTTTCCAAAATTTGGGCCACACACACCCACCCTTTCAGTGGCAGCAGTTGTGCCCCAGTTGTACACTTCACAGCTAGATTTGAATCAAGCACATTCAAAAATACGCCATTCTTAACCGTCCCCAGGATGACACCGGGGTAGGTAGCAAAGTCTTTGCTGAACCATGACTTGTTCATCTTGGCTCCTTTTAAAAAACACAGCAAGCAAGGGTTACTCAAAGCGGAGCCTCCCTTTTTTCCAAAAATTGGGCCCCACAGACACCCCATCAGTGGCAGCACTTGTGCCCTAGTTGCAAACAGGATGTTTTGATTTGCATCAAGCACATTCAAAATTACGCCATTATTAACTGTCCCCAGCATGACACCGGGGTAGGTAGCTAAGTCTTTCCTGATCCCAGCGCTGTGCATCTTGGATCATTTTTAAAAACAATGTAAGCAAGGGTTACTCCAAGTGGAGTCTCCCTTTTTTCCAAAAATTGGGCCACACACACCCACCCTTTCAGTGGCAGCAGTTGTGCCCCAGTTGTACACTTCACAGCTAGATTTGAATCAAGCACATTCAAAAATACGCCATTCTTAACCGTCCCCAGGATGACACCGGGGTAGGTAGCAAAGTCTTTGCTGAACCATGACTTGTTCATCTTGGCTCCTTTTAAAAAACACAGCAAGCAAGGGTTACTCCAAGCGGCGTCTCCCTTTTTTCCAAAAATTGGGCCACACACACACCCACCCCTTCAGTGGCAGCAGTTGTGCCCCAGTTGTACACTTCACAGCTAGATTTGCATCTAGCACATTCAAAAATACGCCATTCTTAACTGTCTCAGGATGACACCGGGGTAGGTAGCAAAGTCTTTACTGAACCATGACTTGTTCATCTTGGCTCCTTTTAAAAAACACAGCAAGCAAGGGTTACTCCAAGCGGAGTCTCCCTTTTTTCCAAAAATTGGGCCACACAGACACCCCATCAGCGACAGCACTTGTGCCCTAGTTGCAAACAGGATGTTTTGATTTGCATCAAGCACATGCAAAAATACGCCATAAATTATCGTCCCCAGGATGACACCAGGGTAGGTAGCTAAGTCTTTCCTGATCCCAGCGCTGTGCATTTTGGATCATTTTTAAAAACAATGTAAGCAAGGGTTACTCCAAGCGGAGTCTCCCTTTTTTCCAAAAATTGGGCCACACAGACACCCCATCAGTGGCAGCACTTGTGCCTTAGTTGCAAACAGGATGTTTTGATTTGCATCAAGCACATTCTAAATCCACAAGCATTTACTCTCCCCAGGATGACACAGGGGTAGTAAATTCCTTGTGGATCCATGACTTGTTCATTTTGATGAACGTTAGTCTGTCCACATTGTCACTGGACAGACGCATGCGCTTATCTGTCAGCACACACCCAGCAGCACTGAAGACACATTCAGAGACAACGCTGGCAGCTGGACACGACAAAATCTCCAAGGCGTAAGTGGAGAGCTCTGGCTATTTTTCTAGATTTGAAGCCCAAAATGAGCAAGGCTCCATTTGCAAAGTCATGGCATCGATGTTCATTTGGAGATACTCCTGTATCATCCTCTCCAGCCGTTGACTATGTGTCAGACTTGTTGTCTCTGTTGGCCTTGCAAAGGAGGGTCTAAAAAAATTATGAAAAGATTCCATAAAATTGCTGTTACCAGCACTAGATACGGTGCTACTGGTATGGGTAGACTGTTGAAGATGACGAGACCGTCCCATGTTTGTCAAGTTACAACTGGGAGATTCTCTCCCTGCACCTGCATGGTTGTTTGGTGGAAAAGCCGAGCTAAGATCGAGTAACAGCTTCTGCTGATACTCCTGCATACGTGCGTCCCTTTCTATGGCTGGAATTATGTCACAAAATTTGGACTTGTACCGGGGATCTAATAGTGTGGCAAGCCAGTAGTCATCATCACTTCTAAGTTTGACAATACGAGGGTCATGTTGGAGGTAGTGCAGCAAGAAAGCTCTCATGTGTCTTGCGCAGCCATGCGGACCAAGTCCACGCTGTGTTTGTGGCATAGAGGTGCTAACCGTTCTTTCTTCCTCTGACATCTCCCCCCAACCTCTTTCAACTGAAATTTGACCAAGGTCTCCCTCATCCGCTGAGTCTTCCATGTCCATGGACAGTTCGTCCTCCATTTCTTCATGTCCTCCTGCAACTTCCTCAATATCTCGCCTGCTACCATGCGCCCTTGTTGATTCCTGTCCCCCATGCTCCCATGCCTGGCGCCTTGGTGATGATGAACGTCTGGACCTTGGTGATGTTGTTGTGTCTTGCGCATATGAATCCTCCTGTAGTTCCTCCCCTTCCTGTTGTCCCACCTCCTTACTCCGAATAGTGTTTAGCGTGTGCTCCAGCATGTAAATGACTGGAATTGTCATGCTGATAATGGCATTGTCAGCGCTAAACATATTCGTCGCAATGTCGAAACTGTGCAGAAGGGTGCATAGGTCCTTGATCTGAGACCACTCCATCAGGGTGATCTGCCCCACCTCTGCATCTCATTGGCCCAGGCTATACATCATGACGTATTGTACCAGGGCTCGGCGGTGCTGCCACAGTCGCTGTAACATGTGGAGAGTCGAATTCCAGCGTGTCGCCACATCGCATTTCAGGCGATGAACCGGCAGGTCGAAAGACTTCTGGAGTGATGCAAGTCGCTCAGCTGCGGCGGTTGAACGGCGGAAGTGAGCAGACAGTTATCGTGCCCTGGTCAGAAGGCCATCTAGGCCGGGATAGTGTGTTAAAAATTGCTGGACAACAAGGTTCAACACGTGAGCCATACAAGGCACGTGTGTCACCTTGCCCAGGCGAAGGGCCGCACCCAGGTTTGCAGCATTGTCGCACACGGCCTTACCAGGCTGCAGGTTGAGTGGAGACAACCATTTATTAAACTCGGACCGCAGAGCTGACCACAACTCCTCAGCTGTGTGACTCCTATTCCCAAGACATGTCAAGCTAAAGGCCGCCTGATGCTGTTGCGCTCTGCTGCCAGCATAGTAATGAGGGGTGCGTGAGCAGTGGCGGAACCTGGACAGACAGAGGATTGACACACAAGTCGTGGGGATGGCAAGACTTGTGCAGCAGACCCTTCACCATCTATCACCATAGTTACCCAGTGCCCAGTCAGCGACATGTAACGTCCCTGTCCATGCTTACAGGTCCAAATATCGGTGGTGAAATGCACCCGTTCACACACAGAGTTTCTCAAGGAAGCGGTGATGTTGTGTGCGACATGCTGGTGTAGCACGGGCACACCTTTCTTAGAGAAGTAGTGGCGACTGGGCATCTGGTACTGGGGCACAGCGACAGACATAAGGTCTCTAAAATCCTGTGTGTCCACCAGGCGGAAAGGCTGCATTTCGGTAGCCAAGAGCTTACAGAGGGGTAAAGTCAACCTCTTAGCTTTGTCATGGGTCGCAGGAAGTGGCCTTTTATTTGTCCACATCTGAGGGACAGAGATCTGGCTGCTGTGTGTAGACGGTGTTGAGTAGGGTGTCCCTGGAAAAATGCAGGTTTGTGAGGAAAGTGCAGGCGTAGACATGATGTTGCCTTCATCCAATGTTGGTGCTATCGATGTCTGAGAGAGCTGTACACATGCACTTGTTTCCCCTTCCAAACCAACTGACGACCTACCAAGCAAACTGCCTGTTGCGGTTACAGTGGTGGAAGTTGTGCGTGGAAAAACAGGTGTGACAGCTGTCCCCACAGTCCTAGAAGATAAAGAGCACGCGGATGCACTGGAAGGGGCAGGCTGTGGATGGTTCGCTCCGCTAGGCCACATTGCAGCACGGTGAGCTTCCCACTGGGACATATGATATGTATTCATGTGACGATTCATGGAAGAAGTTGTCAAACTGCTGAGGTTTTGCCCTCTACTAACAGAATCACGACAAATTTTACAGATCACATATTTTGGGCGATCTTTTTCTATGTCAAAAAAGGACCAGGCTAGGCAAGGCTTAGAGGGCATGCGCCTGCTGAGCCCCCCCGACTAGTGCTCAGAGGCAGAGTGGTGGCTGATGATGCAGTTGTAGACGTGCTACCAGTGCTCCGACTCTATCCAGGAAGGCGCAAGGTAACTTCGTCGTCAGTTGCATCTTCCTCCACCGCCTCTGTTGACCTCCTCGAGTGCCTGATTGTGGGTTGTGGGTTGACAGTAGGTGGGATCTAGAACTTCCTCATCAATTGTTGTGTTTGCACTCCCCTCACCCTCAGACCGAGCCTCTTCTTGCCCTGACCGAATATTTAAGTTGTCATCCCAATCTGGTATCTGCGTCTCATCATCATCAGTATGTTCCTCATTGTCTATAACCACAGGTGTTACAGTTTGTGACAAAGGGTCAACATTATGCTCAGAAACGTGGTCCTCACGGCCTGAATCAGAGTCACAAAGGTTCTGGGCATCACTGCATCACTCACTGTAGCTTGGGAGCAGACCTCTGATTCCCCGGCTATACAAGTAAAATATATCTTTGTACCGTGTTAGCCAGTAGAGAAGATAACAAAAATTGTGATAAAGATGCTGGCTGGCTAACATGGTACAAAGATATATTTTACTTGTATCAAAATGGAGGATACCAGAATGTACCGCATCTTTATGACAATTTTTGTTATCCCAGGCTATAGTGTGACTGAACAGCTCTGCAGACTCAGCCATCTCAGTTGCACCATACTGTGCAGGGCGGATGGAGACTTCAGAGCTGGGAGAAAGCAAGTTTGATTGGGATGACAACTCAGAGGACTGGTGTTTTTTGGATGCGGTAGTTGAGGTGGCTGAGAGGGCACTTGTTGGACCACTTGAGATCCATTCAAGCATTTTCCTTTTTTGGCCAGCATCTACCTTTGTTCCAGTTGTTCGTGTCCGTAAAAAAGGGAACACATCGGATTGTCCACGGTAAGTAGTAGACATCTTACTTTTGCTGGTAGATGGTCTATCTTCAGCAGATATTAATGGAGCTTTGCCACCTTCCCCACGGACAAACCCTTTTTTTCCTTTTCCAACACGCCTCTTCCCCTTTCCACCAGCATCTGTCATTTTGCCACTCATGTTGATTGCGACAAGATTGTGCACTTAAAATGTGGGAGTAAAAATTGAGAGGTGGTGAAGATTGCAGCGGTGGTCTAGCTTTATTAACAGCAGAATAATAAAGAATAAATATCCCTGACAATGCAACTACGGCACTTAAACTGGCAGCATAAATTGCTAGTATAATAGCTTAGTAACAATGAGCTTGGATGTTCAATGCAGACGTGCTGCAAATATCTTTGCACTAGTGGGACAATACAGAAGTCCAACAGCCACTTTTATGATGCCACTAAGTTCACTCAGTGTTTGCTAGTATAATGGCTTAGTAACAATGAGTTTGAGTGTGCAAAGGGCAGGAGGGTACAGTGGCAGGGTTGTGGGTCTCTGGGTACAGGAAAGGAAGCCTGCCTTTCTATCCCTCCTAATGGGGAAATGCAGCGAGGAAATCCCTGACCTTAGCTACACCGACGCTGTCATCTTGTGTAGCTGTTAAACTCTGTTTTCACGGACCTGTCACCTATGGCTCTGACCCTGCCGGTATTAGCCCTTAAAAGGACTGATAGAAACTTCTATCCCTATTCTGTACAGCGCTGTGTATGGAGTGTACACAGCAGTATCGGAGATAGGAGCTGCGCCAGTGATGACTGACACCAAGGACGCAGAAGGCAGATAATGGCGTGCTGGAGGAAAATGTCCATTTTTATACTGCAGGGACATGTGACATGGACATCCTATCACACATGCCGTTGCTTCTCTGGCTAAAAGTCCACTTAGCTGTGTGTCTGGGATTGGCTGACATGCTGGCCCGCCCCACTACACGCGCGCGCTTAGGGAAGGAAGACAAGGAAAAAAAAAAAATGGCGACCGCCATTATACATACAGCAGTGATCTGAATGCGCTGTTCCTGCACACTATACGCTGAAATTTCATAATAGTGTGAGTCACAGAGTGACTTACACTATTACAGCGGAAAGCCAGCTAGGAATTAGCTGGTCTTTTTGCTGCTAGAACCGTTCTCGAACGTATCTAGAACTATCGAGCTTTAGCAAAAAGCTCAAGTTCTAGTTCGATCTAGAACAGCCCCCAAAATCACTTGAGCCGCGAACTGGAGAACCTCGAACCGCGAACCGCGCTCAACTCTAGTAAAGGGAGTTTTTGATAGAGCTCCTCTCCATTATTAACCTCTGAGCTTGATGACAGCTGTCAATTCACAGCTGACATCACCCCAAAAGTATTACATCAATTGCCACCACACCAAGGGGATCGAGAAGAGCCGGACAAAGCACCAGAATTGGTACATCTAATGCATGCACCACTCCAGGGTGGCTGATATTTTTAGGCTCGGAAGGGCCAAATAACCATGGGCCTTCCCAGCATTTATACTTAATAATAGACCCCAGCTGACTACTTTACCTTGGCTGGTTAACAAAAAAAGGCAGAGTCTATGCCATATTTTAAAATGAATTATTTTAATAATTTAAAAATGTTTTAGCATCTCCTCTCTTTTTGATCACCAGCAAAGGTTAGGCAAACAGCTGAGTGTTTCACCTCACAGGTGTCTGCTTTACCTGCACTGGTTATCAAAATAGGAGGGAGCCCACGTCATTTTTTAAAAAATGTATTCCCTACCCAGATTTGTTTGCAGGACCCATTTTCTGGCTTCTACAGCCCCTTAGCCCTTACTATGAAGATTTTACAGCACAGAAGTTTGGGTCTCTATTTACTTATAAGGGATATGGGGTCTGAGATCAAGTTTGGGTCAAGTCTGGGTGTGAACCAAACTTTTAACTAAACCAAGTGAAACTAAATTTCTACGGGTTCGCTCATCCCTTGTCATATTTACTTGCCATATTTCTAGTCTCACCACTTGGATCACAAGAGGAAAGAAAAACAGGATGTGACATAAAAATATGGTTGTGTTACTGAGAAAAGGCAGAGAAAGCAGGAAATAAAGTGAAGGGGAGAAAGCAGAGAAAGACGTAAGAATAAGGAAAGAAGACCTGAAGGGGTAGAATGTGTGAGGAAAGTGGAGCTTGAACCATAAACACTTCACCTGTTGAATGAGCTATTTAACAGGTGGATAATACTATTGTGGCTGGTACTAATTCAGTAATGCTTTTATAGCTTGTGAACCTTTTACAAATTTCAATATTTTTGTAAATAATTTTATGCCCAAAACAAGACCAAAGTATCCTAGGAGGGATACCTTTAGTGGATAACCAGAATAATTACATTTGCAGCTGTTATCACTCCTGGAATACATTTGTCTTGTTTTGGGCATAAACGTATTTACATAGATTTTTCTGGTTAACATGGTACCACAATATATTTTATTGTACATAACATTTTTTTTCTGTATATATTTGACATGAAAAAGTACATCAGAATTTTTTACACAAGTTCTAAGAGAAGATAGAGAAAAAAAAGTTTAAAATATTAGACTGTCATTTTATTTTTAAAGGGAACATGTCAAGTCTAATATGCACCCATAGCCACGAGCAGTTCTGGGTGTATATTGCTAATCCCTGCCTAACCGTCCCTGTATACACTAGCATAGATAAAGAGATCTTTAGAAAAAGTATTTCTAAAGATCTTTTATCATATGCTAATGAGCGTGGGGACTAGTCCCAAGGGCATTGCTTCCCTGACTAGTTGGCTCCATTAGCATGTTAGCACGGCCCTGTGGGTATATTAACATGCTAATGAATGTGCAGCATCACAGGATGATCTCACTCACCTCTCTGACGCCAGCACCACCTAATGCTGGATTTCGGCTCAGTGCGCATGATCCCGAAGTTTCGTTCACCTAATTAAACAGGTTTGTCAAGATTTATTTTTATTTGCCTATAGGAATGTAGAAAATAATAAGCCCACCAATACTGACTCTACTGAAGTCCAGTGCCACCTCCTTGAAACACAGGACAGGAGAATGGTACTGTGCAGTGTATATAAACAGAATAATATAGATATTAAGAATTACACGAAAAAATAACATAACATTTCCTGATTTCCTGTCATAACAGCTAAAGTACAGTAAAGTGAACACATTAGTTATAAAGATCAATAAATATTGTATTAAAATGCAAGCAATTATTTTCTGCATTTAACTCATAGTAAAACTTGATATAAATGTAAAGCTCTGCCTCTCCGCTACTATTGGCCGGCTGCTGTGTGACGTCGCTGTGACGCCGAACGTCCCTCCCCCTTCAGGAAGAGGATGTTTGCCACCCACAGCGAGGTCGTTTGGAAGGTAAGTACATGTGACCCATATCGATTGGGTCCAAGTCTAGTGACTGTGGAGGCCAGGTCATCTGGTGTAGCACCCCATCACTCTCCTTCTTAGTCAAATAGCCCTTACACAGCCTGGAGGTGTGTTTTGGGTCATTGTCCTGTTGAAAAATAAATGATGGTCCAACTAAACGCAGACCGGATGGAATAGCATGCCACTGTAAGATGCTGTGGTAGCCATGCTGGTTCTATATGCCTTCAATTTTGAATACATTCCCAACAGTGTCACCAGCAAAGCACCCCCACACCATGACACCTCCTCCTCCATGCTTCATGGTGGGAACCAGCCATGTAGAGTCCATCCGTTCACCTTTTCTACAAAGACACGGTGGTTGGATCCAAAAATCTCAAATTTGGACTCATCAGACCAAAGCACAGATTTCCACCTGTCTAATGTCCATTCCTTGTGTTCTTTAGCCCAAACAAGTCTCTTCTGCTTGTTGCCTGTCCTTAGCAGTGATTTCCTAGCAGCTATTTTACCATGAAGGCCTGCTGCACAAAGTCTCCTCTTAATAGTTGTTCTAGAGATGAGAAGGTGTGTCCAAACTTTTGGTATGTACTGAATATGTACTTAGATATATGATGTGTTTGATTATACTGTGTATTTACAGTGAGTATATATGTGTGCAGTGTTTATAAATATACTAGCTGTACTACCAGGCTTCGCCCGGGTTAATAACTGCTGTTAACAAAATAGAATGTATTAACATTCCCGGGATAGAATGTATAAATAGAATATATTAACGCCCGGGATAGTAACTGTCTCTCTGCTTCTCTCCCATTCTCTGTCTGTCTCCCCTTCTGTATATATATCTCTGTCTCTCTATCTTTGTCTGTCTGTCTCTTTCCCTGTCTCTCTCTCTATCTCTTTGTCTGTCTCTTTCCCTGTCTGTCTCTGACTGTCTCTGTCTCTTTCTCAGTCTGTCTCAATCTCTTTCCCTGTCTGTCTGTCTGTCTGTCTGTCTATCTATCTCTTTCCTTGTCTGACTTTCTATCTCTGTCACTTTCCCTGTCTGTCTCTTTCCCTCTCTTTCCCTGTCTGTTTGTTTCCCTGTGTCTGTCTGTCTCTTTGTCTTTATTATGTGACGAGGTTGGTGTATGTGTGGTGAGATGTGTGCTGAGGGTGTTATATGTGTTCAAGTGCGTGGTAGTGTGTGGCGCATTTTGTGTGTGTGTTCATATCCCCGAGTGTGGTGAGTATCCCATGATGGGGCCCCACCTTAGCAACTGTACGGTATATACTCTTTGGCGCCATCGCTCTCATTCTTTAAGTCCCCCTTGTTCACATCTGGCAGCTGTCAATTTGCCCCAACACCTTTCGTTTCACTTTTTTTCCCATTATGTAGATAGGGGCAAAATTGATTGATAAATTGGAACGCGCAGGGTTAAAATTTCGCCTCACAACATAGTACCCGGCGCTGCCCGGGAAAGTAACTGTCCCTTTGTTTTTCTCCCATTCTCTGTCTGTCTCCCCCTCTGTATATATCTCTCTGTCTCTATCTCTTGGTCTGTCTGTCTCTTTTCCTGTTTGTTTCTGTCTCTTTCCCTGTCTGTCTATCTATCTCTTTCCCTGTCTGTCTATCTATCTCTGCCACTTTCCCTGTTTGTCACTTTCCCTGTCTGTCACTTTCCCTGTCTGTCTCTTTCCCTGTCTGTCTCTTTCCCTGTCTGTCTCTTTCCCTGTCTGTCTCTTTCCCGGTGTCTGTCTTTTTGTCTGTCTCTTTACCTGTCTTTGTCTGTCTCTTAACCTGTCTCTCTCTTTCCCTCTCTTTCCCTGTCTGTCTCTTTCCCTGTCTGTGTCTGTCTCTTTCCCTGGCTGCATTGTGACACGCCAACATTCCATAAAAGGGCGTGGCTGCGCATTCTTCTGAAGTTCTGGCTGCACTGTGGCTCCCAGCTCCATTCGCTTTAATGGAGGCAGGTTTTTTGGTGAAAAACTGTAAAGCGCGGGGTTAAAATTTCCCCTCAAAACATAGCCTATGACGCTCTCGGGGTCCAGAAGTGTGAGTGTGCAAAATTTTGTGGCTGTAGCTGCGACGGTGCAGATGCCAATCCTGGACATGCACACACACACACACACACACACACACACACACACACATTCAGCTTTATATATTAGATTTGATGAAGCACAAGAATGTCCTCCAGCACTGTTCTTCCTATCTGAGTACAGTTTTAACTATAGACAGCAATTTTTGGGATTCATTCTCTTACTTAGCTCGAGACTAAACAGTACCTTCACCTCTAAAATATCACCTTTCATTTTATTTTTCTGCCCTTCCTGTTTACGGCATTCTCACAGTCATTCCCATACACATGCACCAAGACAAGTATGTTAATTCATCCACCCTACTTTCCCATGAACTGAACTAATCTCTCTGCTGTGTGTGCTAATACATGTTATGTTAATTCATCCACCCTACTTTCCCATGAACTGAACTGATCTCCCCTTCTCTCTGCTGTGTGTGCTAATACATGGTATGTTAATTCATCCACCCTACTTTCCCAATATATCTGACCTGTTCTCTCTTTGCTTCAATATGTCTCTGGCATGCTCCAGCATCTCACTATGACCTCTCCCCCCCTGTTCTCCACATTCCTTTTATGACCTTTGTTTACTCTGCCTATGTGATGCTGCATCTGGCTTCTTTGATTGAGTGATCAAGAGGCTCTTGTTGCACAACACCCCTTCACAGCTGATTGCACTTGTATATGTATATATTGGGGCAACTAAAAGTCTGCACAAGACAAGTATGCACCATATAAGTATGATGCATTGAATTAGGCCAGAATTGGGCCGGAAGTGACCGGAAGGTAACTGCATACATAGTCACTGTAAACAATGTTTGTGTTTCTATTCACTTTCACCCCTTTAATACTTCACTTTCTACTGCACCCTCTGATCCCTAAACCCAGTAATGAACTTTTCATTTCTCCCTCCATCCTCCCCACCCATCTCACCTTCCCCTCAGATATTTTCCTCCACATTTCACCCAGTGTCTCCAGACACACACGACCAGCTCATGGCCTCTCCTGCTCCCACCTACTAACACTCTCACTGCTTCTCCTCACTGCTGGAAATATCTCTCCTAATTCTGGTCCTCCTCACCACATCCCCATTTTCACTTCAAACCCTCATCCACAACCTATCACAAATTTCCGCAGCCTCTCTAACCACATACCCATCCATCCAGCCCCCGCTCCCCCCCAGTCCCACTAACAGGAGCTCTATGGAACGCTCGCTGCAACAAACTATCCCACATTCATGATCTTTTCATCACTAATAAACTTTCCTTCCTCGCCATTACAGAAACCTGGCTCACCCCCTCTGACACAACCTCTCCTGCTGCACTTTCTTATGGCGGTCTCCAACTCTCTCACACCCTCCGCCCCAGCAACAAGCATGGTGGAGGAGTTGGTTTGCTCCTGTCCGACCAATCCTCCTTTACACCAATTTCACTACCACCCTCTGTTACCCTCCCATCTTTTGAGGTGCACTCCGTACGCATCTACGCCCCCTCCAACCTTCAACTGGCTGTCATTTACCGCCCTCCAGGGCCAGCCACTGCCTTTTTTGACCATTTCACCACCTGGCATCTACACTTCCTTTCCACCGACATCCCCACCATCATCATGGGTGATTTCAATATCTCCATTGACACTTCACACTTATCTGTTTCCCAACTTCTAACACTCGCTTCCTCCATCGGCCTCACCCAAAGGTCTTCTGCAGCTACTCACAAAGATGGCCACACGCTGGACCTCATCTTCACTCGCCTCTGTTCCCTATCGAACCTCTCTAACTCACCTCTCCCCCTGTCTGACCACAACCTACTCACATTCTCTTCCCTCTCTCCTCCACAAACTCTCACACCCTCGCAGAAATATCAAACACCTTGATTTACATGCACTTTCTCAGTCCCTTCTCCCTCTCACAGACATTGCATTTTTACACAATGCAGATGCTGCTGCAACTTTATACAACACTACAATCTCTGCAGCTCTCGAATCAGCTGCCCCCCTCACACACACCAAAACCCGCACAATCAACAGGCAACCCTGGCACACGAGGCAGACTAAGAACTGAGACAGGCTTCCAGAATTGCTGAGCGCAGATAGAAGTCTCATTCCACTGAGCACTTCATTGTGTATAAAGAGTCCCTCACCACTTTCAAGTCCACACTCACTGCAGCAAAACAAACCTACTTCTCATCCCTCATATCCTCTCTCTCTTACAACCCTAAACAGCTATTCAACACTTTCAATTCTCTCCTCCGTCCTCCAGCACCACCTCCCTCTCCTCTCATCTCAGTTGAAGACTTTGCCTCTTTCTTCAAGCAGAAGATTGACAACATCAGAGCAAGCTTTGGCTCACAATCACCACGGCCCCTCATCATAGCTACTCAGCCCTCTTCCTCCAAATCCAGCTTCTCCCCCATGACAGAAAACAATCTTTCCACTCTACTCTCAAGATCACATCTAACCACCTGTGCACTGGACCGCTCCCATCGCACCTCCTCCCCAACATCACCGCAGTCCTCATCCCAGCCCTAACCCATCTCTTCAACCTATCACTAACAAGTGGTGTATTCCCCTCATGCTTTAAACATGCCCCCATTACACCCATCCTCAAAAAGCCCTCCCTTGACCCATCCTCTGTGTCAAACTATCGCCCCATATCCCTTTTCCCCTATGCCTCAAAACTACTGGAACAGCATGTCCATCTTGAACTGTCCTCATACCTCCTCCTGCTCCCTCTTTGACCAGCTACAATAGGGCTTCCGACCACATCACTCTACTAAAACTGCCCTAACCAAAGTCACCAATGATCTACTAACCGCCAAAGCCAAGCAACACTACTCGGTCCTCCTGGACCTGTCCTCGGCCTTCGACACAGTAGACAATTCTCTCCTACTACAGATTCTCTCATCTCTGGGCATCACAGACTTAGCCCTATCTTGGATCTCCTCATTCCTAACCGACCGAACTTTCAGCGTCTCCCATTCTCACACCACTTCCTCATCTTGCCCCTATCTGTCGGTGTCCCCCAAGGCTCAGTTCTTGGACCCCTGCTGTTCTCCATCTACACCTTCGGCTTGGACAGCTCATAGCGTCCCACGGCTTTCAGTATCATCTCTATGCCGATGACACACAGATCTACCTCTCTGGACCTGACTTTACCTCTCTACTAACCAAAATTCCACAATGTCTGTCTGCTATTTCATCCTTCTTCTCTACACGATTCCTAAAACTTAACATGGACAAAACAGAGTTCATTGTCTTTCCTCCTCCTCACGCATCTCCTCCAACA
The DNA here is from genome assembly GCF_048569485.1 of Anomaloglossus baeobatrachus. Lineage (NCBI taxonomy): Eukaryota > Metazoa > Chordata > Amphibia > Anura > Aromobatidae > Anomaloglossus > Anomaloglossus baeobatrachus. Next base: position 89,614,926 of record NC_134356.1, on the reverse strand, counting down.
AGCCTTTCCATCAAACTTGATGGTTGCTCACTCTCCCCAGTCTCACAAGCTCGTTGCCTTGGAGTAACCCTCGACTCTGCTCTATCCTTCAAGCCACACATCCAAGCCCTCTTCACTTCATGCAGACTACAACTCAAAAATATCTCCCAGATCTGTGCTTTCCTTAACCAAGAATCAGCAAAAACATTAGTGCATGCCCTCATCATCTCCCGCCTCGACTACTGCAACCTCCTGCTCTCTGGCCTCCTTTCCAACACTCTTGCACCCCTCCAATCTATCCTAAACTCTGTGGCCCGCTTAATCCACCTCTCCCCTCGCTAGTCCCCAGCCACGCCACTCTGCCAATCCCTTCACTGGCTTCCCATCGCCCAACGACTCCAGTTCAAAACATTAACCATGACATACAAAGCCATCCACAACCTGTCTCCTCCTTACATCTGTGACCTAGTCTCCCGGTACCTACCTGCACGCAACCTCAGATCCTCACAAGATCTCCGTCTCTACTCCTCTCTTATCTCCTCTTCCTACAATTGCGTACAAGATTTTTCCCGTGCCTCCCCCATACTCTGGAACACTCTACCTCAGCATATCAGACTCTCCCTTACCGTTGAAAGCTTCAAGAGGAACTTCAAGACCCACCTCTTCCAACAAGCCTACAACCTACAATAGCCCTCAGTCCAGTACACCACTGTGCAACCAGCTCTGTGCTCACCTATGGTACCATCACCCATTCCCTGTAGACTGTTTGCCCTCGCGGGCAGGGTCCTCTATCCTCCTATACCAGTCTGTTTTGTACTGTTAATAATTGTTGTATGTATACCCTCTTTCACTTGTAAAGCGCCATGGAATAAATGGCGCTATAATAATAAATAATAATAATAATAATATATTAATAATAATATACCTTTTAGAAGACTGTACAAAGGAGAAGATATTCCTCAATGATGGAGAGGTATCTACAAGGCAATTCATGTGCAGTATTTCTAAGATTGCACATGATTATGAGGGCATGCGATCTGACAATGAGACCGTACCCTGCCATCTATGATCGAAATTGAAATTTCTTGATAATTTTCTTACTTTTTCTGGTGTGTCCTACAAATTGGTCTCAACATAGAGGGAGATTTTAAGGCTATGTGCGCACAGTGCGTTTTTCGCGGCGTTTTTGCGCGTTTTTCGGGTGCGTTTTTGGCCTTAAAACTGCAGGACTTTGCTTCCCCAGCAAAGTCTATGAGTTTTAATTTTTGCTGTCCGCACACATCTGTTTTTTTTACCTGCGTTTTTGAGTTAAAAAAAAAAATGGACATGTCAGTTCTTTCCTGCGTTTTTCTGCGTTTTCCGCCCATTCAATGCATTTGAAAAACGCAGCAAAACGCAGAGATCAAAAACGCAGCAAAACACAGCAAAAAACGCACCAAATCGCGGCGTTTTTTTGACGCAGGTGCGTTTTTGTGCGTTTTTAGCGGCCAAAAATGCACAAAAACGCAGCGTCAAAAAGACGCAGTGTGCGAACCTAGCCTAAGCTTTCTTAATTAGAGCACCATTTTTAGTTTGTTTTTGGGTGAATTTAGGGGTGGAGATTGAGATGCGGGATTTAAATGTTGGGAGTGTAAAGGATATAGTATAGTATAAACTAAAGTGTACTATTGTTAACTAGCACTGCACGTGTAGAATCAAGAAAACACTAGAGAACATGTGCTAAGTAATTAAAGCAGGCAACACAATTACTATGAATCTCTATATCTGCATTTCTTTTTATAGTTTATATTTCAATTATGAAGCATCAATTTTATATTTTACCCAGATATCTGCTGAAATCATTATTAATCCCACAGAGTTCTATAATTAGAGAAGAATTGAATTAGGGGCTACATCGTGTACCTATGAATGAGAAAGGCGGTGGGCTCACTCAAGTTTCAATCTCAGTTTTTCAATTTGTAAAGGATTGAACTTTACACACTGTAATTTAATACCAGTGAAACCAACCTTCAAATTAAGCATTATCGACTCCTTTGTTAAAGCAAATATACCATTAAATGTCTTTGTCTACCCAAGGCCAGTGTTCAGCACTATAAATCAAGTTTCTTGGGAAATTGTGCAGTTAGTATCCCAAAACCACATTTTAAGAGAAATCTTTTTTTCATCCAGGAATCTTTATTAGAATGTAATGAAAATGGCTCTGTGCATTGGAAAGTAGTTGAAGGTTACAGCGTTACAAAACTCATACACAGTTATTACAGGCAGTTCAGTCTTGTGTTAAAAAAAGACAACTGTTATTTAAGTACCTGGAGAACTGTAACTTTTTAGGACAGTCTTTTTTTGAGGCTATGGTCTCACGACCGTATTTTCTCCATCCGAGCAAAAAAGGTCTGATTATGCTAAAAAGACTCTGATCTGAGTTTCGTCACAGTATAATCAGAGTGGGACTGTCACATCTCCACCAGAGCCTGCGGCTATGATTTCTGCTCTGGCCACCAGGAGATGCCGCATTCCCACGGTGGGCAGGGGAGGTGATAGAGGTGGAGTCAGTACCAGTAGCTCTGGTGAGTGCAGTCTCTGCCCATCCACCAAGCTTGGTAGGCCTGGTACTTGTAGTACCACTGGCTGACTGTAGTGGTGTGTGCCTTCCAGGTGAAGTTATCAGCTTCCAGCTCCAGCCTATTGGAAGGCACCACACCCTTCTTAAACATTCAATAGTCTACTTCTCCCTGCCAGATATAGTCTAGGTATTATTGCTTGTCTCTGGTTCACACCCAGCTCTGTATTATTGATCCATGTGTTTTGACCTCTGCCTGCTCTATGACGACTCTCCTGCCTGCAATTTTTTTACTTTGCTGCCATCTCCGGTTTGACCTTAGCTTGATTTCCTTAATATGCTCTTGCCTGCTGATTTTGTCCCTTTTTGTACCTCCTGGTTTGACTCTGCCTGACAACTACTCTTATTTGGATTGCAGCCTTCCATAGGCAGTGACCTCCTAGACCCTGTAGTAATTCCAGATCCCTGTACAGGGGATAAAAGGGTTTTGAGGTTCTTGGGATCCTGCTGAGTGGGCAGCCAGCCTCTAGCCTGTCCTGAGACTGTGGTCTTGGGCAGACGTTACAGGGACCAATTTTTCTCGGATGTGGAGAAGAATGAAAAAAAGTATTATCTATCTTTTCCATTCTGTCATTCGGATTTTATGCGAGTGGGGTACTATTTTTTTCATGGACTCATAGATTTGAGAGGCCGAGTGCAATCCGATTTAAGGAGGCAAGTTGTGCATGGTGCGATTTTTTTTTTGTTGGACCACTCGGTCCAAGAGAAAAATACTGTATCTGACATTGAGTAACATTGATCAGAGTGTGATCGAAAATTTTTTTCGGAATGCTCTTGAACAAAAGCTCCAGTTGTCTGCACAAGCCCTTATGAGTTGCAAATATTTTTCCTAACCACTTTGTATCAGTTACTTACTATTTTTAAGACCTCTGCTTACTGTCAGTAAGGCGGCAGTTTCATTGTTTACTTCCAGTGACTATAAATTAGTTCTATGTCATGATACAAGTAAAATGTCATGTCTATGTCATGGACACACAAGTTCATGGTTTCTTACATGATGTGGATCTCATTTTAGTAATACTGTATAACCATAATGCGGCGCCTCTGGGTCTTCGGTCGCCACAGGGTACTGCATCTCACCAGAGGTGCGGTACTCATCCCAGGTAAGGAGGAGGTCAGTGCCGGTTCACAACATCCACATCCACACATAAGCCCTTTGCCCACTCACTGGGATGGAGTTAGGGTAGGGTCATTTATGATGGTCACCATATCGTCTGGGACCTCCCACCAACTAGCCCAGGTACTCGACTGGGGGGGCGGACGACTTATCAGGGAAGTAGGGAACCAAGTGATACGTAGGAGAATACGGTCACTGAGCGGAGAGCTGATAGCTCCCTCAGGACTGGAGCCCACCCTAGGCTGGTGGGCACTTTAAGGCCTTCCAGCAGAATCCACCGGGCAGAGGATTTCAAGTCTTCTGGCTCACAAAAGAACCCGAAAGCAGCATAAAGAGCCAGGAGCCGTGACCAGAGGGTGGCCCATCAACAGACTCGCACTGTCTGTTATACGGAATGGGGAACATAACCACCCAAGGACATGCGTCCCTGTGTAGCTTCAAGTTGCAGGGACTCACACAACAGAGCGCAGGGAGGAAGGACTCATGAAGTATCTCTCCGGTACAGGCCCCTGAACTATCTCGGATCATCTGGAGCCCATAACAGCGGAGTCTGGCAGTCCAACAGCAGGAGCAACTCAGTGAGTAAACATCTTAAACTGCAACCGCTGTGTCATCTGATCCTTCCTGTGCCCTGTGCTTTCCACACTGGGGTGGACTACTACTCTCAACATCCTCCCTGGGGCCTAGCTCTGCCTGTGGAGAGGTGCAGCATCCGAGCTGTATTACCATCTGCTCCAGAAGAGAGAGAGACCTTGCGCAGCGACAGCTCCGATTATAGCCGCATACCACAGGTGGAGTAATGAAGGACAACTACCCCCATCATCACCATCATCTCATCCTCACCATTTTGGTTGACACTGCAGGATCACGGAGACGAGCCAGACCACTGAGACAACCCTAAGGGGACTAGTAAATATAATAAAATAGAGAAAAAAGGTTTTAGAAATATGAAAAAAAATAAAAAAAAATAAAATTCATACCATCCCCATTTTGTCCCATTGAAAAAAAAAGAATACCCTCCCACATATCTAATATCACTGCATTCAGAAGTGTCCTTTATATCAAAATATAAATTAAATTAATCTGATTGGAAAAATTTAAAAACCCACTTACAGATTCCCTATAATAAGTTTAGCACATCTTTCGTCAAGACTGAGGGGTACTTTGTACGTTGCGACATCGCTACTGCGATGTCATCGGGGTCAAATTGAAAGTGACGCACATCCGGCGCCGGTAACGACGTCGCAACGTGTAAAGCCTAGGAAAGAAGATGAACGAGTGTGAAACAGTCAAAAATCGGTGATCTGTGTCACGTCAGTCATTTTCATAATGTCGATGCGTCCGCAGGTACGATGTTGTTTGTCGTTCCTGCAGCTCCACACATCGCTGTGTGTGAAGCCGCAGGACCGACAAACATCTCCTTACCTGTGCCCGCCATTCACCGGCAATGTGGAAGGGAGAAGGTGGGCGGGATGTTTACAGCGCGCTCATCTCCGCCCCTCCGCTTCTATTGGCCGCCTGCCGTGTGATGTCGCTGTGACGCCGCACGACCCGCCCCCTTAGGAAGGAGGAAATTAAGAGAAGAAAATGGACTCTGTGTGCCATTAATATATGTAAACATAATCAATATCACCCAAAAATCACTTGCACGTAAAAATATATTTTATTTTAATTAGAAATGGGGATAACAATTACAATAGTAATACAAAATTACATGAAGGGGGGGGCAGGGAATGAGGACTAGAAAAATGGCACAATAAAAACTCTACTGGATGATAGAAATAAGACCTCAATTGTGATAGCCTGACAGGTACCATTGGCTAGGAAAGCTGCCATATCCATAGTTTAAACCAGGCATGAACGTACAACAGGGAAAGCAAACCGTAATTAAGGACCAAGGTCCTGTACACATATAAATAGCAATGAACCATAATATAAATCAGAAGGGGTCCATCAAAAGTTAAAGGTATAGGTCCTCAAGCAGTCGGCTTACCCATGGGAGGTCACGTTGATTAGATCGATGTGTGCCCCTACGCGTCTCGCAGAAAAAGCTTCATGAGGGGGAGAGATCAGTGGAGTGGTGCCAGTCACTAAATAGGCCGGTAGTCAAACTTTTATACTGGTTGCCGATAGAGGAGTAATGATGTGGGCGTTACTATACGTGTGTCCGCGTCACCCGCCGTTCCCCGTCACTTCCGGTACTCCGGCGGTCACCATAGTTGCGTTTAAAGCTATCGGGGGCCGGGAGCGATAAGAGAGGAGGGGGGAAGAGGATGTTTGCGTTACTATATGCCGCACTTATGTCCGCGTCACCCACCGTTCCCCGTCACTTCCGGCACTCCGGCAGTAACCATAGTTACGTTCAATGTTGTCGGAGGCCGGGAGCAATGAGGGAAGATGGAGGAAGATGTTGGCACATGTTTCTATGTTTTGCTGCATATGTGTGCACCTCTGTTTAGACCTATATATTTTTGGTGCATACGTGGCAGTACTATTAAACACGCTGTAATACTGAGCCCCTTAGATCTGGTTCCTTTCCTAGGAACTTTAGGTGTTTGCATTCATGGGTTTGATGTGGGTGATACCTAGTGCGCGTGCGCCCGCTTTCGCCCCTCCTCCCTCATCGCTCCCGGCCTCCGATAGCAATAAACGTGACTATGGTTACTGCTGGAGCGCCGGGAGTGATGGGGAACGGTGGGTGACGCGGACACACGCGCCGTATACAGTAGCGCCAACATCTTCCTCCATCTTCCCTCATTGCTCCCGGCCTCCGACAACATTGAACGTAACTATGGTTACTGCCGGAGTGCCGGAAGTGACGGGGAACGGTGGGTGACGCGGACATAAGTGCCGCATATAGTAACGCCCACATCCTCTTCCCCCATCCTCTCTTATCGCTCCCGGCCCCCGATAGCTTTAAACGCAACTATGGTGACCGCCGGAGTACCAGAAGTGACGGGGAACGGCGGGTGACGCGGACACACGTATAGTAACGCCCACATCATTACTCCTCTATTGGCAACCAGTATAAAAGTTTGACTACCGGCCTATTTAGTGACTGGCACCACTCCACTGATCTCTCCCCCTCATGAAGCTTTTTCTGCGAGACGCGTAGGGGCACACATCGATCTAATCAACGTGACCTCCCATGGGTAAGCCGACTGCTTGAGGACCTATACCTTTAACTATTGATGGACCCCTTCTGATTTATATTATGGTTCATTGCTATTTATATGTGTACAGGACCTTGGTCCTTAATTACGGTTTGCTTTCCCTGTTGTACGTTCATGCCTGGTTTAAACCATGGATATGGCAGCTTTACTAGCCAATGGTACCTGTCAGGCTATCACAATTGAGGTCTTATTTCTATCATCCAGTAGGGTTTTTATTGTGCCATTTTTCTAGTCCTCATTCCCTGCCCCCCCCTTCATGTAATTTTGTATTACTATTGTAATTGTTATCCCCATTTCTAATTAAAATAAAATATATTTTTACGTGCAAGTGATTTTTGGGTGATATTGATTATGTTTACATATATTAATGGCACACAGAGTCCTTTTTCTTCTCTTAATTTCCTCCTTATTGTAAGGACGTGCTGGAGCGGCCATGAGATAGCCGCAGCAGTGGTTCCACGAGTGCGGTTTTCCTTTATGTTAATTAGGAAGGAGGCGGGTTGCTGGCCAGAGCGACGTCGCAGGGCAGGTAAGTGCGTGTGAACCTGCCGTAATGATAATGTTCACTACAGCAGCTATCACAAGATATCGCATGTGCGACAGGGGCGGGTACTATCGCACTCGGTATCGCTACCATCGGCTAGCGATGTCACAGCGTGCAAAGTACCCCTGACCTGAAAAATGCCAGTTGTAATTAAGCAGGGGCTGAAATAAACAAAGGTTAAGCTATTTTAATACATTATTATTTAAAGTTTTCTGAATTGGTATTGTGTTAGGCCTCCATACACATTAGATGAAAGTTATCTGGACCTACTGATCATTTGATGTATATAGAGGCCTCCTGACTATTCCCCAATAAATTACATCAGGGGTTAGGACTATCAGGCCATTGATATTTCAATGTGTAATCATTCGTTCAACAGGTAATTCATGTGTATGGCCAGATATAGGTGATGCTGTTTGTTGTGAGATCTGACTGGGACACCAGAATTTGTTTTCTTCAGTTGGTTATAACGCATTATACAACTTTTTGACAACAGTTATCTCTCATAAATCCAGGAATTCTCAGACCCTTATTGCAGTGACCTATCTCCACCCCCAAAAAAGTATTGGCTGTTGAAATTCAACAGGCCAAATCCTTCTCTCCCCATATACAACCTGTTAGAAGAGAGTTTTGATGTTACCATATGGTCGGCCAACTTTTATCTAACTTGAGTAATGGCCTTTAGTAAGACAACAGTGCAGCAACAGGCACATGCCTGGAGTCATGGCGCCTTGCCCTAAAATATGGTCCTGGTCATGTAATGATCCCAGAGCCACACGTATTAGGGGCCCCCGGGGTCGTGGTAACTACTCGTCATCGGACCGGTGATTTTTCAGAATAGTCATGTGAGAAATGCAAGCATTGCTGAAGTGGTTAAAGGGATGGAGGGTCAGCCGGTCAGTACTCAAACCACATTGTATAAAATTGGTCTGCGTAGCTGTCATCCTAGAAGGAAGTCTTTTCTAAGAATGAATATAAAACATATACAGCTGCACACTAAAAGGCTAACAATGAAAAAAATAACTCTGGTATTGTGTTAATGCTAAAGGAATATTTGAAAAAAGAGATATTTAGCATATGTATTGGCCAATGCCTGTGAGCTCGGTCACCACGGCAAAGTAATCTCTGTTCTCAGGAACTTAACTTCAAATGCCACTATCTGGGTAAAAACCTCCATTGTCTGGGCAGCTAGGCTAAAGCTATAAGGGGGAGAGGGGGAGTGAACACAGCCTGGCTGTAGGGCAGAGTGCTCCAGCAGAAAGAGATGCACTATAAATATATATAAAAAAGACTGACCCACACATCCAACAGGTGTGAACAGTTGCTAGCTGAAAACACATTATAACTAAGGATAATGTCACGCTCCCCGGGTCCTCTGCTCCGCTCCCCGGGTCCTCTGCTCCGCTCCCCGGCTCACCTGCCACGCTCCCCGCTCTCCAGCCTCCAGTGCCCACGCTTCCCAAGCCTCCGGGTTCCCGCTCCCGGCGCCCGTCGGCTTCCCAGTCCCTGGCCGGCTCTGCTGCGTCCTCCTCTCAGCTTCCTGCCCTGGCCTCTGGCACCCGGGCCGCGCGCATGCGCATTAGGGCGCGCGCGCGGTCACTGACCCTTTCTTAAAGGGCCAGTGTCCACTGACAGGAAATGATGCATACAGGTACAGGGTATAAAGGGGGTTAATGTCCAATTGAGCGGGGCCTGTTCTTCGTGTTTTCCCAAGCTAGGAGTCAGGTCTCCTTGTGTTCTGTGAGATACTTACCTCTCTGTCTTCTAGAGCCGATCCTGCATCGCCATCCGGTCCTGCTGTATCTCGAACCCCGAACGCTGCCCATCTGCCATCCTGACAGTCCGTACCATCTCGGTTCCCTGCGGTGACCCGTCATCTCGCTCCAACGGTTCCGGACCCCGCCAGACATCATCACGGCTTCCGAACCTGAGCTCCGTCACCCGGACCACCATCAGTGACCTCGTGGTCCCAGGGACTTCTCCATTGTGTTCCAGTGCACGGACTGTCCTGCTACCTAAAGTGCTCCGGCTACCGGACTCCTTTCCCTCATCGGGGAGTTCGGCCCAGTGGATCCACCTCCCGGGTCTACCCGTCCATCTGGCCCTAACAGTAAGAACAGGCCATGGATCCCGCCGAAGCACTAGCGGCCTTGCAAGAGGAACTCCAACGCCAGCGTGAAGTCCAGACCCGCATGCTGAACTTTATGACCTCCGTGGACGCCCGCTTGAACACGCTACAAGCCTCGGTCACATCTTCAGCGCCTCGGGTCTCCACTAGTCAATCCACGGCTCCCGCTCCCGTGGCAGCCTCCTCGGATGCTTCCAGACTGCGTTTGGCCTCACCACCCCGGTACGCCGGAGATCCCAAGACCTGCAGGGGGTTTATAAACCAATGCTCCCTCCATTTCACGCAGCTGCCACATTTGTTTGCCTCCGACCAAGCCAAGGTCGCCTTCATCACGTCTCACCTAGAGGGCGAGGCACTGGCGTGGATGAACCCTTTGTGGGAGAAGGAGGACCCTATGACCAAGAACCTCCAGGAGTTCCTGCAGGCCTTTCGCAGCACCTTTGACGAACCCGGACGCGCCTCCGCGTCTGCTTCATCTCTTCTCCGGTTACGTCAGGGGACTCTGACGGTGGGTCAATACGCCATCCGTTTCCGCACCTTGGCTTCAGAACTCGGGTGGAATAACGAGGCCCTAACCGCCGCCTTCTGGGAAGGACTCTCGGGTCGAATCAAAGATGAGCTGGCTGGACGTGACGTACCGTCCACCCTGGACGCCCTGATTACCCTAGCGACTCGAGTGGACATACGCTTTCAGGAGCGGTCCAAAGAGGTGTCCCGTGAGAGACGTCCGGTAAGGCATTCCTCTCCTCCACAGAAGCCCGCCGTACTTCAGTCAACGGCCTCTGGTGTCTCCGTCCATGAGCCCATGCAGATCGACCGTGTGCGACAGTCTGAACAACGCCGAGCAGAGCGGCTCGCCAAGGGTCTCTGCTTCTACTGCGGAGAGGGCACACACCTGCTACGCTCCTGTCCAGAGAGGCCGGGAAACTCCAAAGCCTAGGGTTGGTAGGAGAGGCCACCCTAGGTGCTGGGACTCTCTCAGACCCAGTTACATGGACTGTGCAAGTGACAACGGGAGAGACGCGGTTTACGGCGGAGGCGTACCTCGATTCTGGGGCAGCAGGCAATTTCATCCAGCAGGCCACGGTGGACAAATACCAGGTGCCTGTTACTCCACTCGCCAAACCCCTCGTGATTGCCTCTGTGGATGGGAGACCCCTCTCTGACACCATCTCCTGGATCACCAAGCCGCTTGAACTGCGTATCGGTGCTCTGCACACCGAGAACATCGCTCTCTACGTCCTCCCACATATGTCACATCAAATCCTGCTGAGCCTTCCTTGGTTGCGGACACACGAGCCTTCAGTCAGCTGGGGTACTGGCGATATCACTCGATGGGGGTCTTCTTGCCATGAGAACTGTCTGAAGACCATACAACCTATCCGGCGACCTCCGGTTCCCGAGTCCCTACCGGGACTGCCCTCAGCCTATTGGTCCTTCGTGGACGTCTTTGATAAGAAGGAGTCCGAAGTACTTCCGCCACATCGTCCTTACGATTGTGCCATTGACCTGCTCCCGGGAACTACACCACCTCGAGGACGGATATATCCACTGTCTCCAGCCGAAACAAGGGCCATGTCTACGTACATCACAGAGAGCCTGGCTAAGGGATTCATTCGGAGATCCTCCTCTCCTGCTGGAGCAGGCTTCTTCTTCGTAAAGAAGAAAGAGAGCGACCTACGCCCATGTATAGACTACCGGGGATTGAACCTAATCACCGTAAAAAACAAGTACCCCCTGCCGCTCATCCCCGAATTGTTTGATCGGCTCAGAGGAGCTCGTGTGTTCACCAAGTTGGATCTTCGGGGTGCCTACAACCTGGTCCGTATCCGCTCAGGGGATGAATGGAAGACCGCGTTCAACACTCGCGATGGGCACTATGAATACTGCGTGATGCCCTTCGGCCTGTGTAACGCACCAGCAGTCTTCCAAGAATTAGTGAACGATGTGTTCCGGGACCTTCTCTACGTTTGTGTGGTGGTATATCTGGATGACATCCTTGTCTTCTCTCCGGACCTCCAGACCCACCGAGAGAACGTGCAACTGGTTCTACAAAGACTGAGAGAGAATCGTCTGTACGCCAAGTACGAGAAGTGCGTCTTCGAACAGTCTTCTCTCCCCTTCCTGGGTTACCTCATCACCGATACCGGACTGCAGATGGATCCAAAGAAGGTCTCTTCCGTTCTCAACTGGCCTCCTCCTTCTGGACTGAAGGCAATCCAACGCTTTCTGGGATTCGCCAACTATTACCGCCAGTTTATTCCTCACTTCTCGGCTCTGACTGCTCCTCTTTCCGCCTTGACCAAGAAGGGGGCTAATCCAAAGGACTGGTCACCTGCGGCCGACGCCGCGTTTGGCTCTCTAAAGCGAGCCTTTGCCTCCTCTCCTGTACTCCACCGTCCAGAGTTAAACCGCCAGTTCACCTTGGAGGTGGATGCCTCCTCCTCGGGAGCCGGAGCAGTGCTCATGCAGAAGTCCTCCTCCGGGAAGATGGTGACTTGCGGTTTCTTCTCCAAGAGCTTCTCAGCGCCTGAACGCAACTACACCATCGGTGACAGAGAGCTATTGGCAGTCAAGCTGGCTCTGGAGGAATGGCGCTATCTCCTGGAAGGAGCAGTGTACCCCGTCATTATTTACACGGACCACAAAAACCTGGAATACCTGCGGACGGCTCAGCGACTGAACCCACGGCAAGCCAGGTGGTCCTTGTTCTTTGCCCGGTTCGACTTCCAGCTCCATTTCCGACCCGCGAACAAGAATGTACGCGCTGATGCCTTGTCTAGGTCTTTCATGCCCATGGAGCAGGAGGAAGAGACATCCCAACCCATCATCTGCCCTAGTAAGATCATTCCGGTGGCTCCTGTCACCCTGGCCCAGATACCGCCAGGGAAGACCTATGTCTCTGAGACTGACAGGCAAAAAGTGTTACACTGGGGCCATGCCTCGAAAACAGCCGGTCATGCAGGTCAGAAGAGAACATGGAGTGTGATTGCACGTCATTACTGGTGGCCATCTCTTCGCACGGACGTCGCCTCTTTTGTCTCTGCCTGCTCCTCCTGTGCCAGGAACAAGACTCCCAAACACCTGCCATATGGCCGTCTTCTGCCTCTGCCCATACCCTCAGTTCCCTGGCAACACATAGCGATGGACTTTATTATGGACTTGCCATTGTCCTCCGGACACACAGTCATATGGGTCGTGGTGGATCGGTTCTCTAAAATGGCCCATTTCGTTCCTATGGCTGGACTGCCCTCTGCCCAGGAACTCGCGGACGCCTATATACATCACATCTTCCGCTTGCATGGCTTTCCATCACACATAGTGTCCGACAGAGGAACTCAGTTCACCTCCCGCTTCTGGAGGGCTCTCTGTAAACATCTGGGAGTGACTCTGGACTTTTCTTCGGCCTACCATCCTCAGTCGAACGGCCAAGTGGAACGGGTCAATCAGATATTGACCTCTTTCTTACGTCACTACGTCAACGCCCATCATGACGATTGGTCCACGCTTCTTCCTTGGGCTGAATTCTCCCATAATCACCACGTCAGTGAGTCCTCCTCCAGTTCTCCCTTCCATGTCGTCTACGGACTTCAGCCGTCTGTCCCATTGCCTGTATCCTCTTCCTCGGACATCCCTGCTGCTGATGCAGTACTCCGTGACTTTACAACCATTTGGGACTCAGTTAAGGCCTCCCTTGCACGTGCATCCCTGCGGATGAAGAGGCACGCGGACAAGAGACGTCTGGATCCTCCGTGTTTCTCTCCGGGAGATCTCGTCTGGCTTGCTTCCAAATACATCCGACTGAAGATACCATCCTACAAGCTGGGACCTCGCTACATCGGACCGTTTAAAGTCCTCGGCAAGATCAATGAGGTCTCCTACAAACTACAGCTCCCGGCCACGATGAGGATACCCAACTCCTTCCACGTGTCTCTGCTCAAGCCGGTTGTCCTTGGTCCCTTCTCCGCTGCCGCCAGTCCGGCTCCTCCTCCTATTGCTGAGGACGACATCTATGCGGTAAGGGATATCGTGGCCATGAAGACCGTACGAGGTCGACAGTTCTTCCTGGTGGACTGGGAAGGGTATGGTCCTGAGGATAGGTCCTGGGAGCCCAGGGAGAATGTGGGCACTCCTCTGATCCGTGCCTTCCTGTCCCGGTTGCGGGGAGGGGGGCGTGGGGGGGGGTACTGTCACGCTCCCCGGGTCCTCTGCTCCGCTCCCGGGGTCCTCTGCTCCGCTCCCCGGCTCACCTGCCACGCTCCCCGCTCTCCAGCCTCCAGTGCCCACGCTTCCCAAGCCTCCGGGTTCCAGCTCCCGGCGCCCGTCGGCTTCCCAGTCCCTGGCCGGCTCTGCTGCGTCCTCCTCTCAGCTTCCTGCCCTGGCCTCTGGCACCCGGGCCGCGCGCATGCGCATTAGGGCGCGCGCGCGGTCACTGACCCTTTCTTAAAGGGCCAGTGTCCACTGACAGGAAATGATGCATACAGGTACAGGGTATAAAGGGGGTTAATGTCCAAGGGAGCGGGGCCTGTTCTTCGTGTTTTCCCAAGCTAGGAGTCAGGTCTCCTTGTGTTCTGTGAGATACTTACCTCTCTGTCTTCTAGAGCCGATCCTGCATCGCCATCCGGTCCTGCTGTATCTCGAACCCCGAACGCTGCCCATCTGCCATCCTGACAGTCCGTACCATCTCGGTTCCCTGCGGTGACCCGTCATCTCGCTCCAACGGTTCCGGACCCCGCCAGACATCATCACGGCTTCCGAACCTGAGCTCCGTCACCCGGACCACCATCAGTGACCTCGTGGTCCCAGGGACTTCTCCATTGTGTTCCAGTGCACGGACTGTCCTGCTACCTAAAGTGCTCCGGCTACCGGACTCCTTTCCCTCATCGGGGAGTTCGGCCCAGTGGATCCACCTCCCGGGTCTGCCCGTCCATCTGGCCCTAACAGATAACTAAGGATAATTATCTGTCCCAACTTGTGCCGGCCCAACTAGAGGGGCAGCCCTTCTCGACTTAATTTTAAGCAACAGGCCAGATAGAATAACAGACGTACGAGTGGATGGGCACCTAGGGAATAGTGACCACAATATAATACAATTCCACTTGTCCTTCAGTAAGGTGCCTTGGAGGGGGGTTACAAAAACGCTGAATTTCAGGAAAGCAAAGTTTGATCAGCTTAGAGAAGACCTTCGTCAAATTGATTGGGACAATGTCCTCAAAAATGGGAGCACAGAAAATAAGTGGGAAATTTTTAAATCGGTATTAAACACCCACTGCGAGCGAGCCATACCATACGAAAATAAAAGGGCTAGGAACAGGAGAAAACCAATGTGGCTAAATAAGGATGTAAAAGGGGCAATGAATAATAAGAAAAAGGCATTTAAAAAGCTAAAACAAGAAGGCAGCGAAGAAGCATTAAAAATATATAGAGAAAAAAATAAAATGTGTAAAAAACAAATACATTTAGCAAAAGTAGAGACTGAGAGACTCATTGCTAAGGAAAGCAAAACAAATCCCAAACTATTCTTTAATTATATAAACAGAAAAAAGATTAAAATTGATGGTGTTGGCCCTTTAAAGAATAATGAGGGTACAATCATAGAAAGCGATGTGGGAAAAGCAAATGTTTTAAATACTTTTTTCTCAACTGTGTTCACACAGGAAAAGCATATGCCACGGGAAATGCAGAGTGATCATGTAAACGCTTCATTAAGTATGACCTGCCTAACCCAGGAAGAAGTGCAGAACCGACTTAGTAACATTAAAATTGACAAATCACCAGGCCCTGGTGGCATTCACCCTCGGGTATTAAGGGAGTTAAGTAATGTGATAGACAGGCCTCTATTCCTTATATTTAAAGACTCTATAGAAACTGGGTCTGTTCCACTGGATTGGCGGCTAGCAAATGTGGTACCAATATTCAAAAAAGGGTGTAAAAGGTAACCTGGAAACTATAGGCCGTTAAGCTTAACATCTATTGTGGGTAAAATGTTTGAAGGGTTTTTAAGGGATACTATTATGGAATGTCTCAATGTTAATAATTGTTTAACTCCATATCAACATGGATTTATGAAGGATCGCTCCTGTCAAACTAACCTGATCAGCTTCTATGAGGATGTAAGCTCTCACATGGACAGAGGAGAATCATTGGATGTCATTTATCTCAACTTCGGTAAAGTATTTGACACTGTCCCACATAAAAGACTGCTAAGTAAAATGAGAAAGCTTGGGCTCGGGGAAAATGTGTGTAGATGGGTAGATAGCTGGCTTAGTGGTAGAAAACAAAGGGTGGTTATTAATGGCGCATACTCAGATTGGGCCAGGGTTAGTAGTGGGGTGCCACAGGGGTCTGTATTGGGCCCCCTACTATTTAATATCTTTATTAATGATCTGGTGGATGGTTTACAGAGTAAAATATCAGTATTTGCAGATGATACAAAACTATGTAAGGTAGTTAACACAAAGGAGGACAGTTTGCAACTACAGATGGATTTGAGTAAATTGGAGAATTGGGCTGAAAAATGGCAAATGAGGTTTAACACAGATAAGTGTAAGGTTATGCATATGGGAAGGAGAAACAGATGCTACGATTACTTACTAAATGGGAAACTGCTGGGGAAATCAGACATGGAAAAAGACTTAGGCATCTTAGTCAATAAGAATCTAAATTTGGGTGCCCAGTGTCAGGCAGCAGCCACCAAAGCAAATAGGGTGATGGGATGCATTAGAAGAGGTCTGGGGGCACGAGATGAAAACATCATTCTCCCTCTGTACAAATCACTAGTCAGACCACACTTGAAGTATTGTGTGCAATTTTGGGCACCGGTGCTCAAGAAAGAAATTACTGAACTTGAAAGGGTTCAGAGGCGGGCTACTAAAATAATAAATGGAATGGGTGCATTACAATACACGGAAAGGTTATCAAAATTAGGTCTATTTACTCTAGAAAAGAGAAGACTTAGGGGAGACCTAATAAATATGTACAAATATATTAGAGGGCCATATAGAGATCTCTCCCATGATCTGTTTGTACCAAGGACTATGACAAGAACAAGGGGGCATTCTTTTCGATTGGAGGAAATAAAATTCCTACATCAGCATAGAAGAGGGTTCTTCACGGTAAGAGCAGTGAGGCTCTGGAACTCTCTTCCTGAGGAAGTGGTGATGGCCAACTCACTGAATGAATTTAAGAGAGGAATTGATGCTTTTCTTGATTGCAAAAGTATAGAAGGTTATAAATAGCATAATCTTACAGGTAGATAGAAGAGCGACCTAGATTATTAGAGGAATGGGGGGGGCTGCAACACCAAGACAGGTTATTAAACTTGGGGTTATTTAGTTTGGAAAAACAAAGGCTTAGGGGGGATCTAATCACAATGAATTAACATATGAGGGGACATTACAGAGACCTTTCCAAAGATCTCTTTACACCTAGGCCTGTGACTGGAACACGGGAGCATCCGCTATGTCTTGAGGAAAGAAGGTTTAATCATAATCACAGACGAGGATTCTTTACTGTACGAGCAGTGAGACTATGGAACTCTCTGCCGCATGATGTTGTAATGAGTGATTCACTACTAACATTTAAGCAGAGCCTGGACGCCTTTCTTGAAAAATATAATATTACCAGTTATGTATATTAGATTTTATGACAGGGTGTTGATCCAGGGAGCTAGTCTGATTGCCGGATGTGGAGTCAGGAAGGAATTTTTTTCCCCATTGGAGCTTATTTGACACATTGGGGTTTTTTTGCCTTCCTCCGGATCAACATGTTAGGCTACGGGTTGAACTAGATGGACTTAGTCTCCCTTCAACCTTAAAAACTATGAAACTATGAAATTACAAAACATATACAGCTGTACATTAAAATGCTAACAATGAATAAGAGAACTCTGGTATTGCATTACTGCTATAGGAATATTTGAAAAAATAGATCCCCTTTATAGCTGGAATCTAGCTGCCCAGAGATGGAGGTTTTAACACAGATAGTGGCATTTCAAGTTCGGTTCTCGGCATACAGAGATTACCTTGTCATGGTGATCGGACCAATACATAAGCTAAATATCTCTTTTTTGAAATATTCCTATAGCAGTAATGCAATGCCATAGTTCCCTTATTCATTGTTAGCATTTTAGTTTGCAGCAGTATATGTTTTGTAGTTATAACGTGTTTCCAGATAGCACCTGTTCACACCTGTTTGATGTGTGGGTCAGTATATATATATATATATATATATATATATATATATATATATCTATATCTTCTAAGAATGATGCACAAGAAAGACCACGAATAATTTTCTGAACACAAGTAGATTAAGACATGAATCACTGGTACCATGTACTGTGTTCGGATGAGATAAAAAAAACTTATTTGGCTCAATTCAGATGAAGTCAAGCATGTGTGGCAGCAACTAGGTGAGGAGTACAAAGTCAAGGTCTATAGTCAAGCATGGTAGTTGGAGTGTCATGCTTTGGGGCTGTATGAGTGCTGCCAAGTCTAGGAAGGTACAGTCCACTGAGGGTGTAAGGAGCTGGCCACAAACTAAAGACTATTCAACTTTTTCCAGCATGGAACGCTGGTTACATTGATCTTATTGTTCTCTTTTATTAGAGATTGCTTCTTCATCAGTTTAAGGTAAACAATTTGAAGGGGGAAAGGATTCTAACAGTGTGTCATCCTATAAAGAGAGGAAGATACGGCAGTCTGCTGGTGGAGGTGCCTGGATAGGGTTGAAATTCTTAATACAGTTTCAAAGAAATGTGGCACTCAGACAGTGGAGTACGTGATAATAAGTGCTTTAATTCAACACAATGTGTAAATAATTGGTGACGTTTCGGTCAAAGATTAGACCTTCATCAGAATCACTTAGCTGTTGATGGTGTCAGTGGGTATGTAGTATCCAGCGCAATGTAGATGTGTTATCACTTTTGTTACCAGCGGTTTTGACATTAATGGCTGTGTTCAGTTATTTAGCGGGCACATCAAAATTACACTGTTATACAAACTGTGCCCTGACTACTTTACATTGTGTCAAAGATTCAAATCTTCAATGTTGTCCCATGACAAGATATAATAAAACATTTACAAAAATATGAGGGATGTACTCACTTTTTTGTGATAAACTTTATATTTACACATTGTATATTTCACAGGGCAGTTCCATAGACATGTGTCTCTTGTGGCTAATTAAAGTTGTGTTCGGCATAAAGCTCCTTTCCTAAGTGACAATGGGGAAAAATCATACAAAGGACTTTTCAAAGTCTTAAAATAATTGAAATACTTATCAGTTTATGAATCTTTTGTTTTGTCGCAACTCCTGAAAGTCTAAGGTGAATTGAAACGGTCATTAACAGTGTATTAAATCCTTCAATGTCTATGTTTGCCGGGACTGTGCTCGAAGTGACGGTTTTTGAGGCTGTCTTTGCTAGTGACAAGAAAGCCTTCTGCTTTAGAACTTTTATTTATATAGAATGTTGACTCATCTTAGGTGGAATTATGTACAGAAATAAGCAAACAGCGTCCTATTCAATGCCGTGTATATATACAGCCATGGCCCATGAACAATTGAGGCTCCTGTGTAGACAACATTCTTGTTTACTGTGTGTTTTCTTCAGGTCACTTAGTACTTTACCTCTTGAACGTGCTTTTGGTGGATTGTAAATCCAGTGTGACTTGTATTTTGGTTTGCAAAGACTAATCTATGGTACTGAATAAAGCTTCCTTAAAGAGGTAGCAAATAATATGACAAGAAACAAATTATCTTTAAACAAAGTTTGATTGAGTCAAATGTAAAAATTCCAATTTTTTTTCATCATTATAATTTATACTGATTTTATCACATAATGAAATGCTGTCGTTTTCATCAAATACATCCACTCCGTCTCTGGGAAAATATATCGTGTTTGTTCAAGGTGTGAGTTAATTTGTAATTCGCTGTGATGTATACTTTTTATATAACCATGAGTGTTTTCCTTCTTCATAAAAAAAAGAAATGGGCAAACAGATTTAGCTTCAGAAGAATATCTGTTTCAATCGGAGCATGAAGTGGAAAAGGTTAGGAGAGGATAAAGGTTTCCCCATTATGACTCATGGCAGATCATCTTGGCACCATGTTATTATTACTCAACCTTTGCCCAAGATTTGGCTCTTAGAAAAAAATGGTTTAAAAAATGGTTTCTAAAACAATAATTAGAAAAAACAAATTCTATTAAAGTTACTTTACATGTACATATGGCTGGATTTCAGGTTGGAGTTGGTCTCCTGGTTGGTCAGTCTTAAGCCTGCTTTACACAAGACGACCGATTGTGCGATAGCACGATCGATCATACCCGCCTCCGTCGTTTTTGCGTCACGGGCAATTAGTTGCCCATGGCGCACAAACTCGTTTAACCCCCGTCACACGTACTTACCTTCTGGACGAGCCTCGCTGTGGGCGACGAACGTCCACTTCCTGAAGTGGGAGGGACATTCAGCGTCACAGTGACGTCACCCGGCAGACGGCCAATAGAAGCGGAGGGGCGGAGATGAGTGGGATGTAAACATCCCTCCCACCTCCTTCCTTCCATTAAGCAGGCGGGTGCCGTGGGACGCAGGTAAGCTGTGTTCATCGCTCCCGTGGTGTCACACGGAGCAATGTGTGATGCCACAGAAACGATGAACAACCTGCACCCATGAAAATAAACGAGATTATGAAAGTTAACGACGAGTAGACGACTCACGATTTGTGAGCGATACTGCGTCGCTCAGAGGTGTCACACAAGAAGACGTCGTGCGCTATGCCGGATGTGCGTCACGAAAACCATGACCTCGACGACATATCGCACAATCTATCGTCTCGTGTAAAGCCCGCATTAAAATACTGTATAATCAGTCACATCAAGAGGAGGAGGGGAGGGGAGAAGATCCAGCACTGACGTAATAAAAAAATTCTTTATTCAAAATTCCTAAAAAAGGTAATTTCAACTAAGTGCAGAATATATTTACTCTTGACGCATTTCGGATAAAGTAGACTCCTTATTCATAAGCAAGGTGATATATATACCTATACGCCCCTCATCTGAGCCGGATCTGGTATGTAGATCCAGCTCAGATGAGGGGCGTATAGATATATATATATATATATATATATATATATATATATCACCTTGGCTACTCATTCTGATTATGTTGCTTATGCTTAGGAGTCAACTTTCTCCGAAACGCGTCAAGAGTAAATATATTCTGCACTTGGTTGGAATTATCTTTTTTATGAATTTTGAATAAAGAATTTTTTTATTACATCGGTGCTGGATCTTCTCTCCTCCCCTCCTCCTCTTGATGTGACTGATTATTCAGCTGTGAAAGCTAAACCACTTGTTCCGTGCACCGGACCAGAAGTTGGAGAAACCTGCTTTGGAGTGGTCAGCTGAACTAAATTCCTTATTTGTGTTTTAAAATACCGTAGCTGTCATGGCATGACTAAGGGAAGTCTGGTGTATGGCACAACACACAACAAAACACGGGATAAACCGGCAACATTATAACAATGGTAGGCTTTAGCGCCAGTGAGGAGGAAGATGGAACACCTCCTGCTTTCACCTGCAGCTGTACCTTACACTTCTAGCCTGTCCCTATCCAAGCTCTGCACCTGTCGTCAAATAGGATACACAAGACCCTGGCAGACCCTGGAACAACCCTGGCTGGTGAGCTGGCTGGTGAGAGACGCTAGCCCCACTGCTGCTCTACTACAACACCAGGGAAAGTAAAGACAGACAGGGGATAACAACAAATGACAAAGGTCCAACACACAGCTGAAGTGAGAACTAGGACTGCAACCTACTCAGCAACTTGTGATAAGGGATCCACCAGCTCCTTCCACCTCAAGACCTAGCTTTCAAATAGATAAGAATAACCAGAACCCTGTAATGGGAGAAGAGAGTATATATAGGGACTGGAAATGGTCCCAAACCATAAGCACTTGAGGAAAGGTAATGAGAATGCTGCAATGCTGGCAAGGAGAAACTGACATTAACTATTAACTCTTAGCTCGCCAAAGGAAAGGATACTACATTAAATATAGAGAGTCTTACATGGCAATGAAAGACTCTAACCGAGAACTTGTCTCTAGTCTCATACTGCCGAGAGACAACCATGACAGCTACTCAATTTAGTTAATTATTTGATAAACGTATACAAGAACCTCCATATTGCAATTATTTATTATCTCCTATGAACCTTCCAAATTTTCTCAAACAACATATGTAGAAATGAGTGGACCCATGGGAGTTCAGTTCTTCAGTGGGTTCATCCGGGCTTTAGATAAAGTTCAGTTTGGGAGCCGAACTTGAGCTGAACGACAATGGAAGTCATCCTCTGCCCATATGCAGCCAGCCATAAACAGATCACTTCTGGGGAAGGGAGAGCGGGGTTTTCCCATTTTTTTTGGTGCACACTACATCTGATCAGGTTGTTGTTACCCACAGTGAGAACCGCTCAAACACTGCAAGTGGCTCGCACTAAGCTGAGTACTGTGTGTACCTGAGCACAGCGATGAGTAGTGTTCATATGTAAGCACCTGAACTCCAAACCCGAACTCTGTTATTTAGGAAAAGTCTGTGATCGGTACGAACACCAAACATTCAACTTCAGGCTTGCTCATCTCTAAACATAGGGCCACTGTGACTCTCAGCTCTTCCTGACAGTTAGTCACAGTCATCTATAACAGCAATCATCATAACCATAACAGTACATATGTAATAGCCACTGCTTTGGGTGGTAATTTCATGAAGAACATTAATATATTGGTAATATATTGTGTGTCGCCCTGGGCAAGCCAGGGGACACAGGTCACAACACCACACACACCCCACATTCCCTGCAGGTACACCAGCTAACCCACAAATCCTTGTTGCCTTCCTCCAGGGGCTGGTGTCCACACCAGGGGGTGGAGCCAGGCGGTTGGTGTCCGCCCACCAAGGAGTTCACAGCTCTGGAGGCAGGAAGTACCAGGCAGTTTAGCCCAGGCAGGGCTTGTGTGAGGAGTTGAAGCCTAGCCGAGGGCTAGAGAGGAGCTAAGTGGAGGAGCAAACAAGTGAAAGGAGAGAGTTTTGAGGAGGAAGAGGAAGGAGTAGGAGGTGGACGGAGTGTAGCTCAGGAAGGAGCTAGATTGAAGTGAAACATCAGTGGAAGTGACAGAAAGCCTGAAGTTGGTCTGTGGCTGTGTGCCCGGACGGAGTCAGCAAGGTCAGCAGACGGTGGTGAAGGTCTGCGGTGGGACTGTCTGGAGGTTGCTGGAAGGACCACGTCGGCTGTGTGCCCGGGGGTCTGGAGCAGTATACAAAGGGCAGTCAGCACCAGGGCAGGGGCCTTTCGGATCCCGGCAAGGCTTGGAGTCGCCGTAAGTTGCCAAATCCGTTAGTGAAGGGGACGTAGATCCCCCAACAAGCAAGTCCTGATTGATGGCAAAGGTCCAACCACAAAGGGGAAACACCGCCACCGCCAAGGCACGTTTCCCAGGGCCGGCGCCTGCGGGCAAAGAGTGGAGCTCCTCCGGCACAGATTGTAAAGAGTGGAGCTCCTCCGGCACAGATTGTAGTCGGGGAGCGGGTACCGGTGGGAATCCATCGCTACCAAACAGACATTTCAAAGGTGCAGGGAAGAGACCGTCACCGCTAACTGCAGGGAAATGCAGCACCGTAGACCGCCCGAGGGACCCGTCCAACCAGCCGTTTGTTTACCGAGAACTGTGTCGTGTTTACTGGCTGAGTGAGTACCACAGTGCCGCAAGGCACCACGCTGCCCCCGCGTCCCTGCACCCACCAGGCCCTGCATCTCCCAAACCATCACCGGGCCCCGGGATCACCAACCACTACCCACGGAGGGGCGACACAACACCTGGCTGTTCCGCATCACCATCCCCGGGAACCCCGTATAGAGCAGCGGTGGTGAAATCACCACAACCGTGGGTGGCGTCACGGACAATAAACAATATCCCAACACCCAATCCCCTTTCACTCACGGACGAGGAGCGCCGCTCGAGAAATCCCTGGGATCCGGCCCACCGCTCGAGCCACCACTGAGCAGCAGCCGCCGGACCCGAGCAGAAGGGGTGAGCGTAGTGTGCTGACACCCTCCTCCCCGCCCGCGACAACTTGGCGTCACGAACAGGATCTTACCGCTCTGCCGTCTGGTAGAGGTGCGCCTTGTTACCGCCAGAGGTGTCCGGCAGAAAAATTTCAGAAGCCGCCATCTTTGGCGCGAAAAGTTCCCGCTCGAGCGTCTTCTCGAGTAGTAGAGGCGCGAAGGCCAAAACCCCGCCCCGAGAGAGGAGGGGCCGGAAAGAGCTAAGGGGGACGGAAACAAGATGTCTGCGCCCGACGGAGCCGCTGGAGGAGCGGTGGTCGCAGCCGCAGCGGCACCCGCGGATGGGAATGGGCCGGCCCAAGTCCCGGCCAAACCGGCGGGAGGTGCCGCGGCCCCCGCGCTTGCTCAGGTCATGCCGTTTTCCTTGCCCTATGCGCCCGGAGCTGCCTGGCTACCGCAGTATGACGGGAAACCGGATGCCCTACAGGCCTTCCGGAAAAAGCTTAACCCGTTGCTAGAGCTGTACCCCCTGACTGATAAGCAACGTGCAGCGATAGTGCTAGGCCAGTTAACCGGTGCGGCGGAGCAGGAAGCGGAGACCTGGGCCGAGGGGGACCGGCTCTCTGTAGCCACCAACTTTGAGAAGCTACAGACTGCCTTCGAGACCCGGACTGAAGCTGAGCTGAGGATGCAGTTTTACCAGTGCCGGCAACGAGCTGGGGATAGCATTCTGGACTATGCTCTACATCTGCAGACCGCCCTCCGCACGCTGAAGCGGGTGAACCCTATTAATGAGGCGGATAGCAACAAGATGTTAGTGGAGCAATTTGCGCAGGGGATGAGGTCCCCTGAGGATCGTAAACAACTCCGGCTGTGGGCCCTGGAACACCCTGATGTGGACTTTGCTGTGTTAAAGGAGCGGGCCATTAAAGCACTACAGCCCCCAGCCGCCGAAGTCCTGGAACCCGCCCCGTGGCCCGTCGAGACAGCTCCAGTTGTGGCGGCCTCAGCCAAACCCACCTCTCCAAGACCTGCAGCCCCGAGCAGCACAGTGGAAGAACTGGCAGCCCAGGTCCGTCGCATGGACGGAGACATTGCCAAAATCCTTGCTGCACTACAACCTCTGACCAGATCTCAGGCTCCAGCACAGATACAGCTTGCTGACAGTCCCGAGGATGTCCCCTGGATGCAGCGGAAAAGTGTTAACAACCCGCGGAGCAGACCTCCAATCTGCTACAAGTGCCGTAAGCCGGGTCATTACTTCCGACAGTGCCCGTTAAACGAGCAACCCCTGGGGCCCCGGGCCAATCCTCAGGAGTAGAACATCGTGGCCCCCCGGACTGGCGAGACCGATATATCGGGGCCCGCCCCATCATCCCCGTGGCTGTGGACGGCATACCAGTGATGGCTCTCTTGGACACTGGATCACAGGTAACTACCATACCCTACACGTTGTACCAGCGGTATTGGGCCATAGACGAGCTGGCGCCCCCAGACAATAGTATAACGTTGATTGCCGCTAATGGACTTCCATTGACCCAGGTGGGGTACAAACAAGTGGCTATGACAGTGGGGCAAGCTGAACTGCAACACCAGGGTATGATTGTGATCATGAATGAACCCAGTGATCATAACCCGAAAATAGTGCTGGGAACCAATGTGATGGAGCACTGCATGGCTGATGTGTTAACCCTATTACAACAGCTGGCCGCCACAGCGGCAGGGAGCTGGCAGAGGGCTGTGCAGCGTGAGATCCGAGCCCTGATGTACCGCCAGCATGTAAGCTCAACAGGAGGGGAGATTGGTGGAGTGAGAGTGATGGATGTTGCTCCATTGACTGTGCCCCCTAGGAGTGAGATGATGATCTGGTGTAGGGCAGCAGTAGGGCCTCAGGGGCGTGACTACCCTGCGATGATGGAGCCCATGCCTTCCGAGCACTGGCCCACTGTAATGGCCGCTCGAGGGGTGGTGGATGTGAAGAAAGGGAGAGTGCCTGTGAGAGTGTTGAACTGTGGGGAGGAAGAAGTCAGGCTTCCCCGGTATGCCACCATTGCCAAGCTGCTCACCCTGGACCCTCACACTATCCATGAAGCCAGTCCATCCACACTCCCACCTACCACCAACACTTCCCCACCCCAGGGGGAGACAAAGGAGTGGCATCAACAGCTACATGTAGGCACTGATGATACCCCTACACATCACAGGACAGGGGTATACAGGGTGGTGCAGGAGTACGAACAGGTTTTCAGTAAGCACCCCCTAGACTTTGGGCAGATCAAGGGGGTCCAACACCACATTCCCACCGGTGAACATCCCCCTATCAAAGAGAGGTATAGACCTATTCCCCCTGCACATTACCAGTGTGCCAAAGATATGTTGAGGAATATGAAGGAGGCAGGGGTTATTCGGGACAGCTGTAGTCCCTGGGCCGCTCCGTTGGTACTGGTCAAGAAGAAGGATGGTACCATGCGGATGTGTGTGGACTACCGGAAGATCAACCAGATAACCCATAAAGATGCCTATCCATTACCTCGTATTGAAGAGTCTTTGGCTGCACTGAGAACTGCAAACTACTTCTCGACCCTTGACCTCACCAGCGGATACTGGCAAGTGGCCGTGGCCCCAGAGGACCGGGAGAAGACCGCCTTCACCACCCCGATGGGGCTCTGCGAATTCAATAGCATGCTGTTTGGGCTGTGCAATGCCCCCGGAACCTTCCAACGGCTGATGGAGTGCTGTCTGGGACATTTAAACTTCGAGACCGTCCTGTTGTACTTGGATGATGTGATTGTTTATTCCCAGACGTATGAGGCCCATCTGGAGCACCTGGCCGAGGTGTTCGCGTCCCTTGCCAAGTACAGGATGAAATTGAAGCCTTCTAAATGCCACCTGCTGAAACCCAGGGTGCAGTATCTAGGGCATGTGGTGAGTGCGGATGGTGTCGCCCCCGACCCTGAGAAGATTACTGCCATCCAGAGCTGGCCGAGACCAACTACAGTGAGGGAAGTAAGGCAGTTTCTGGGTCTGGTGGGGTACTATCGGCGCTTCATAAAGGGGTACACGAAGATGGCTGCCCCCATGCAAGACCTCCTCGTGGGACAGACCAAAGGTGGTAAGCCCATTGGAGCCCCACTGTCGTGGGAGGACAAGCATGAGGAGTCCTTTTGCCAGTTGAAGGCGGTCTTGACCGGAGAAGAGGTCCTGGCGTACCCTGATTATGGGCGCCCGTTCATCCTCCACACGGACGCCAGTAACGTGGGGCTAGGAGCGGTCCTATCCCAGGTCCAGGATGGAAAGGAGAAGGTGATTGCCTATGCTAGCCGAAAGCTCCGGCCGACCGAAAGGAACCCTGAGAACTACAGCTCCTTCAAGCTCGAGCTATTGGCGTTGGTGTGGGCTATCTCGGAGCGGTTCCGCCACTATTTGGCGGCAGCAACATTCACCGCGTTTACGGACAACAATCCGCTGACTCACCTGAACACGGCCAAGTTGGGCGCGCTGGAGCAGCGGTGGGTAGTCCGGCTAGCCAACTATGATTTCACCATAAAGTACCGAGCCGGTCGTGTCAACGTAAATGCTGATGCACTCTCCCGAATGCCCCATTTTTCAGAAGAGGGGTGCGAGGATGATGACCTCGAGGAGATCGAGTTGCCTGCGTTTCACCAGCCGCCTACTGAGAGGGTGCAAGTACATCAGCAACGGGTGGATCTGGACCCACGGCCCAGTCAAGAGTGGCAGGAAGCACAGGACCAAGCGCCGGCTGTTCGCCTTGTCAAGACTCTGGTGGAACAAGGTGCTACAGGAATAGACCCTGCCGCTCCAGCCGAAGCCCAACGCTTATGGAAAGAACGGAAACGGCTTTACCTACACCAAGGGAGGCTGTACCGTGAGCTGATCAACCCGAAGACCCATGAGAAAATATGCCAGTTGGTCATTCCTCAAGCTGACGTCGCTACTGTCCTGCGGGCATACCATGATGGTGCTGGCCACTTCGGGTGGAAGAAGCTGGAGATGCTGTTGAGGGAGCGGTTCTATTGGAGTGGGATGCGTGAATCGGTGGAAGCCTGGTGCCGAGAGTGCGGTCCTTGTACGCTGAGGAGAAAGGACGAGACTAGCCAGAGGGCACCCTTACATCCAATAGTCACCCATCAGCCGCTGGAGCTGGTCGCCCTAGACCACGTCAAGCTCACCCCTAGCCGAAGTGGGTACACCTACGCATTGACCATTGTAGACCACTACTCAAGATTTATGGTGGTAGTCCCCGTTAAGGACCTGACTGGTCGAACTGCTGCTCGAGCGTTCAAGGCTTATTTTTGCCGACCCCATGGGTACCCCGAAAAGGTGCTGACTGACCAGGGCCCGGCCTTTGAAGCAGAGGTGTTCCACGAGTTCTGCCAGTTGTACGGCTGCAAGAAAATCCGGACCACTCTGTACCACGCCCAAACCAACGGCATGTGCGAGAAAATGAACCACTTGGTCCTGGGGCTTCTCAAGACGCTACCGCTAGAAGAACGGAACCTGTGGCCGGAAAAGTTACCCGACTTGGTCGACATGTACAATAATATCCCCTCTAGCTCGACGAAGTGCACCTCAGCGTATCTGATGAGGGCTCGGCCTGGCCGCCTGCCGGTGGATCTGGAGATGGGGTTGGAGGCCCCAGAAGCACTCCCTTCAACGGCGGAGTGGGAAAGTCGGAGGAGAGCACAATACCGGCAAATCCAGGAGTATGTGGAGAAAAACCTCAGTCGAAGTCGAGAACAGCAGGAGCACCGGTTCAATCAGAAGGCGTCCGCAGGTCCTTTCCAGCCAGGAGATGTAGTGCTGAAACGGAAGAGGAAGGCCCACAAGCTGGATGATCAGTGGGAGCAAGTCCCTTACGTCATACAACCCACAGAATGGGAAGATGGGAAGGCCTACCAGATCAGTCGTGACCAAGGGGGCACACTGGCCACAGTTTCCCGGGACCATCTAAAAAGGTGCCCCCCAGCGTTGAAGGCAGAGGCCGAAGTACCGGTTCCTCCACCAGCGGAGAAGGCAGCAGAGGTAATCCACACTGTAATGGGTGACTTCCCAGCAAACTGGCCCACACAGAACGGCGCGGTGATTCTTCCAGTGATACTATTCCCACAACCCGTGGATGAAGAAGTAGTGGAAGCGGTTAACCGTGAGACAGAACCAGTGCCAGTGCCCAGGGATGAACCTGTACCCAGCTCCCCTACACCTCCGCCTGCTCCACACTATAGCAGGGAGGAGGAACCGATTGTTTCCTCTACCCCACTGTCTAGCACCACTGACACCGGTCCCCAAAGGTCCACCCGTTCCAACCTAGGTAGACCCCCACTTAGGTACAGGGAGACCGTCCTGTGATAAAAGGGGTCAGGGAATGTACAGAATGGTTGTTTGTTGTTTGAAAAGTTTTGGAAAGAATGATAAGAAATAATTACCGAAGTTTCACCTGATTAACCATGATTTGCAACCGGCTGGAGCCGGCACCGTTGTCCCCGTGGGGACCGTTTAAAAAGTTTAGCATGGGAACTATCCATGGACAAGCCCGTGAACTTGCAGGGCAACCACAAACGTTAGTGGCTTGTAAATATGTTGTTTACCGTTACCGTTTTCCGCAATGCCGCCTCCGGAGAGGCAGGTTGGAGGGAGGGCCCTGAGCAGAGCAGGCTGGGGCCCAGCCACCAAAGGAACCGGTAGCTACCCTCTGGAGGGGAAGGACAGATCCCGCTCGGGTATCTTGTGCTGGACTGTGGGTCAAGGGGTGCTGCCTGGGCTTTAGGGGCAGCATCAGGGCCAGGTTGCTTGGGTGGGAGAGAGCGGAAACCGTAACCGTAAACCGTTTGCAACGTTCAAGAAAATGTGCCTCCCGTCTTGGGAAGAGTTATTATTAAAAATGTACATAATTACCGTTTATCATGTTATACCCTTTTTACATTTACAGAAAACAGAAAGGAAAATAAAACCGGTGTTGGACGGGCAGCCCGAGGACGGTCTGCGTTTTGCTAAGGGGGAATGTGTCGCCCTGGGCAAGCCAGGGGACATAGGTCACAACACCACACACCCCACATTCCCTGCAGGTACACCAGCTAACCCACAAATCCTTGTTGCCTTCCTCCAGGGGCTGGTGTCCACACCAGGGGGTGGAGCCAGGCGGTTGGTGTCCGCCCACCAAGGAGTTCACAGCTCTGGAGGCAGGAAGTACCAGGCAGTTTAGCCCAGGCAGGGCTTGTGTGAGGAGTTGAAGCCTAGCCGAGGGCTAGAGAGGAGCTAAGTGGAGGAGCAAACAAGTGAAAGGAGAGAGTTTTGAGGAGGAAGAGGAAGGAGTAGGAGGTGGACGGAGTGTAGCTCAGGAAGGAGCTAGATTGAAGTGAAACATCAGTGGAAGTGACAGAAAGCCTGAAGTTGGTCTGTGGCTGTGTGCCCGGACGGAGTCAGCAAGGTCAGCAGACGGTGGTGAAGGTCTGCGGTGGGACTGTCTGGAGGTTGCTGGAAGGACCACGTCGGCTGTGTGCCCGGGGGTCTGGAGCAGTATACAAAGGGCAGTCAGCACCAGGGCAGGGGCCTTTCGGATCCCGGCAAGGGTTGGAGTCGCCGTAAGTTGCCAAATCCGTTAGTGAAGGGGACGTAGATCCCCCAACAAGCAAGTCCTGATTGACGGCAAAGGTCCAACCACAAAGGGGAAACACCGCCACCGCCAAGGCACCAGTTTCCCAGGGCCGGCGCCTGTGGGCAAAGAGTGGAGCTCCTCCGGCACAGATTGTAGTCGGGGAGCGGGTACCGGTGGGAATCCATCGCTACCAAACAGACATTTCAAAGGTGCAGGGAAGAGACCGTCACCGCTAACTGCAGGGAACCGCAGCACCGTGGACCGCCCGAGTGACCCGTCCAACCAGCTGTTTGTTTACCGAGAACTGTGTCGTGTTTACTGGCTGAGTGAGTACCACAGCGTGTGCACGATTGTGTGTTTGTGTGCGATTGTGTGTGTGTGTGTGTATACATACGGAGTGCGGGAGGGGGCGGAGCCGAGCGGGGAAGTGTCAGGCTCCCGGCACACATAACCAGGGTTCCTTGGTTACCCGATGTGTACCCTGGTTATGGGTGGAGGGAGCCAGAGAGAGCATGCACAGTGAAATCCAAAGGATTCTGCTGCTCAAAAAATCGTTACATGCTGCGTTCCTTCCGCCCGATGCAGCGTCAAAATAACGACGCTGCGTCGTCCGGCGGATGCAACGCTGACACTTGCGTTACAGTGCGTCATCCATACAAGTCTATGGAGAATACCGCAGTGCGATAACGGACTGCGCTATTCTCCAAAGTGACGGACTCCGCTGAACGCAAGTGTGAAAGTACCCTAAATCTCATACCTACACAATGTATGAGCAGAGACCTCATTCACTTACTAGGCTGTGTGTTGTAGTTTCATTACAATCATTGTTTTATCTGCAAGAGGTTATCACTGACTAACTAGATCTCACAATAATCTGAGCATCACTAGAAACAATTATTCATTTTTGTCAAAATTGGCTTTTCAAACAATTTTACCGTAGGGAAACATGATATCCTGTGAATCATAATAGGAATAAGCTTTGTTTATTCTGGGAATGTAATAATGGAGGAGGGGTGGGGTATTTATTTCCATCTCTTATTAATATTCTTCTGTGATCAATTTTATTCCAGACACAGAGCAAATATTTGGCACCTATAATATTCTCATTATAATACATTTCCTCATTGCTGCCATGTTCTCCAGGTAAACCAGCTTTTCACATACACCTTTGACATTAAGTTTTATATCCACATTTTTATATCCACATATATTCACCCTTGTTTTGTGTTGGTCGTGTAACATACTCTTTGACCCGGTGGTTTTGGGCAACTGTAATAAATCTTTTAGACTTCCCTTTCGAGGGCACCTTATATTAGTCTGACACAGACTGGCACTATCACATTGTTGTGTATACTTTTGTATCTAGATATGTTTGTGCTGTCATTTGTATATTTTTTATATGGACTTTCAACACCAATTTTTTGGAGGAGGTGTCAATCTCCTTTTTGTACACGCGGCAAATGGTTGAGAAGGGTATGATGAAAATTATATGGCGGTGGCAATTAAACAGGAGGTTTATAAAACTGGTCAAAACCCATTTAAAGCAACTAGTAGAATACGTGAAATAGTAAAATATACTGTAATGCTTGGAGTTGGTGGTCATTGTTCAGCGAAAGGGATGTTAAGACCCTATTCGGATGGACCT
Source organism: Anomaloglossus baeobatrachus (assembly GCF_048569485.1). Classification (NCBI taxonomy): domain Eukaryota; kingdom Metazoa; phylum Chordata; class Amphibia; order Anura; family Aromobatidae; genus Anomaloglossus; species Anomaloglossus baeobatrachus. The sequence goes on along the minus strand of NC_134356.1, from coordinate 89,583,050 downwards.
AGCCATATCATCTCTCATAAATTTACATCTGTTAAGCCCGCTTTACACACTACAATATATCTTACGATGTGTCGGCGGGGTCACGTCGTAAGTGATGCACATCCGGCATCGTAAGGTGCATTGTAGCATGTAACAGCTACGTGCGATTGCGAATGAACGGTAAAATGTTCATCGCACGCACGTCGTTCATTCCTCATGAATTGAACGTCAGGTTGTTCATCGTACCCAGGGTAGCACACATCGCAGTGTGTGACACCCCGGGAACGATGAACAGATCTTACCTGCGTCCGGCGGCTCCCGGCCAGCAATGCGGAAGGAAGGAGGTGGGCGGGATGTTTACGTCCCGCTCATCTCCGCCCCTCCGCTTCTATTGGCCGGCTGCCGCGTGACGTCGATGTGACGCCGAACGTGCCTCCCACTCCAGGAAGTGGACGTTCGCCGCCCACATCGAGGTCGTATGGACGGGTAATTACGTGTGACGGGGGTTAATCATTTGTGAGGCACATTCAACAAAATTGAACGTGCCGCACATACGATGGGGGCGGTTACGATCGCATACGATATCGTATGCAGACTCGTAATATTTAAAGCAGGCTTTAGTATTGAAAATCTGCAAAGATTTCAGATTTTGGCACTGAACTAACCAAAGATTAGCTAAATCTATTATAAAATATGCAACTATTACTAAATTTGCTGTGTTTTACTCTACCACACTTTGGCTTGAAACACCATTCTTAATAAATTTTCTTTATTATTTCAGAAACCTCTGGATGACATTTTTGCAGATTTTCATAATATGATCAGAAGTGAGCGAACCCGTGGAAGTTCAGCCAGACTTTAGGTAAAGTTCGGTTTGGGATCCGGACTTGACCTGAACCCCAATGGAAGTAACTAATTGGGCAGTTCGGGTCTCCACCATAAGCAGAACACTTCTGGGGATGGGTGGCTGGAATTTTTCCATTTTGTTTGGTGCACACTACATTCAATATCCTATTGTTACCCACAGTGTTAGCCGATCAAACACTGCAAGCGGCTCACACTCGGCTGAGCACCAAGCGTACCCGAGCACAGCGATGCTTGCGCGAGTGGTCTGCATTAGAGTTGAGCGAGGTTCGCCAATTTCATGTTTGAGTGATTTTGGGGGGTGCTCGAACTCGAGCTTTTTGCTAAAAGCTCAACAGTTCGAGTTAGGTTCGAGAACGGTTCGATCAACAGAAACGTGACTTTTCATAGTAAGGCTATGTGCACATGTTGCTATCTGCATGCATCCTCTGTCCTCAGCGCAATCCCTCTCCCTTTTCTACTCACCGATCACGGGCGTCTCGCTCCACGTCTGTCACAAATCTGCGGTGTATTTTCCTCTTTAAAAAATGGCTGCCGCTTCATTAGTCAATTGGATATTCCGTGCTTTCCCCGCCCACCGGCGCCTATGATTGGTTTCAGTCAGACACGTCCCCAAGCTGAGTGACAGCTTTGTCACTGCAACCAATCACAGCCGCCAGCGGGCAGGTCTATATCGTGCAGTAATATAAATAAATAAATAAATAAATAATAATAAAAAAAAAAAAAAATGCAGCTCCCCCATATTTGATACCAGCCAGGATAAAGCCGCACGGATGGGGCATGGTATTGTCAGGATGGGGAGCACCACGGTATGGGGAGCCCTCCAGCCTAACAATATCACCCAGCAGCCGGCCGAAATAGTCTAATGGATGCGACAGTCCCGGAATCTACCCAGCTCATCCCAAATTGCCCTGCAGCGGTGGCAATCGGGGTAATAACGGGGTTGATCATGCCAGTCATCTCCCCGAGACACCTTCTATGATCAACCTGAAAGTGAAAGTAAATAAACACACCGTGAAAAATCCTTTATTTGGAATAAAAGACAAAAAACCACCCTGTTTCACCCCTTTATTAATAATAATAATTTTATTCATGCATATAGCACTATTAATTCCACAGCGCTTTACATACATTGACAACACTGTTCCCATTAGGGCTCACAATCTAGAGTCCCTATCTGTATATCTTTGGAGTATGGGAGGAAACCCACGCAAACACGGGGAGAACATACAAACTCCTTGCAGATGTTGTCCTTGGTGGGATTAGAACCCAGTACCCCAGCGCTGCAAGACTGCAGTGCTAACCACTGAGCCACCGTGCCACCCTAATTAATCCTCAAATACCCCTCCAGGTCTGATGTAATCCACACAACACTGTCAGCTCTGCTACAGAACACGATCGCACTGTATCAGCTCCACATAGCAATCAAGTGAATCGCACGTTCAGCAGAGACTTCAGCAATGCAGAAGTCAAGATTACCAAATCTGCCTATCTTTATCATTAGAAGCAGTAGCTGAATGGATAGAGTGCTCGCATAAGGAGCATTAGGTCGTGAGTTCTAGTCTCAGTAATGATTTTTTTTTTTAATTTATAATATATTTATAATTATAATTAAATTATGCACTGAGGGGAGGAGCTGGACATCAGCTGTGAGCTCTCTCTCTCTCTCCTTTCTCTCTCCTTTCTCTCTATCCTTTCTTTCTCTCTCTCCTTTCTCTCTCTCTCCTTTCTCTCTCTCCTTTCTCTCTCTCTCTCTCCTTTCTCTCTCTCTCTCTCCTTTCTCTCTCCTTTCTTTCTCTCTCTTTCTCTCTCTCCTTTCTTTTTCTCCTTTCTCTCTCTCCTTTCTCTCTCCTTTCTCTCTCTCCTTTCTCTCTCTCTCTCCTTTCTTTCTCTCTCTCTTTCTCTCCTTTCTCTCTCTCTCCTTTATTTCTCTCCTTTTTCTCTCTACTTTCTTTCTCTCCTTTCTCTCTCTCTTCTTTCTCTCTTTCTCTCTCTCTTTCTCTTCTTTCTCTCTTTCTCTCTCTCTTCTTTCTCGCTCTCTCTTCTCTCTCTCTTCTTTCTTTCTTTCTTCTTTCTCTCTTTCTCTCTCTCTTCTTTCTCTCTTTCTCTCTCTCTTCTTTCTCTCTCTCTCTTTCTCAGACCTGGCAATGATCAGCTGATGCCGTCATTTGACGGCATCAGCTGACACTATAAGTCGAGCGGTGAGGCCGGCTTTTTACCGCCCGGCCGGCTAAACTATCAGCTGATCCTGTCGGACAGGAGTCTGCACAGAAGTTTGCAGTTTGATTTTTTTTTTTGCACTGATGCATCAGCTGATTGCTTAAAAGCCGTTTATACAATCAGCTGCTGTGTCATGTGATTCAGGCCCTTGAACCTGACACATCATCTGATCGGTTTGCCTTCTAGCAAACCGATCGGATGATATTGGATCCGGATTTGATGGTGCGGGACCCTTGACCCAGGATTACTGCGGAGGGGGGTTCTTTATTTCAATAAAGATGGAGTCACTAATTGTGTTGTGTTTTATTTAATAATACAAATATTTTTCTGTGTGTTGTGTTTTTTTTTATTGGTACTAGAAATTCATGGTGGCCATGTCTAATATTGGCGTGACACCATGAATTTTGGGCTTAGGGACAGTTAATAATATACAGCTAGCCCTAACCCCATTATTACCCAGCGAGCCACCCATCACTAGGGCAGCTGGAAGAGTTGGATACAGCGCCAGAAGGTGAAAGCGCCCTTTTCATGGGGCGGCTGTGGACTGCAATTCGCAGCAGAAGGGCCCAGAAAGCTCAGGCCAACCTGTGCTTTGGATTCCAATCCCCAGCTGCCTAGTTGTACCTGGCTGGACACAAAAATATGGCGAAGCCCACGTCATTTGTTTTTTAATTATTTCATGTAATAAGTGAAATAATTAAAAAAAACGGGCTTCCCTATATTTTTGGTTCCCAGCCAGGTACAAATAGGCAGCTGGGGGTTGGGGGCAGCTCGTAGGTGCCTGCTGTACCTGGCTAGCATACAAAAACATGGCAAAGCTCACGTCATTTGTTTTTTAATTATTTCATGAAATTCCTGAAATAATTAATAAAAAAGGGCTTCCCTATATTTTTGGTTCCCAGCCAGGTACCAATAGGAAGCTAGGGGTTGGGGGCAGCCCGTAGCTGCATGCTGTACCTGGCTAGCATACAAAAACATGGCGAAGCCCACTTAATTTTTTTGGTGGGCAAAAAACTCCTGCATACAGTCCTGGATGGAGTATGCTGAGCCTTGTAGTTCTGCAGCTGCTGTCTGTCTGTATGGAGGAGAGCAGACAGCAGCTGCAGAACGACAAGGCTCAGCATGCTCCATTCACTAGTGTATGCAGGAGAGCAGAAAGCAGCTGCAGAACTACAAGGCTCAGCATACTCCATCCAGGAGTGTATGCAGGAGTTTGTTGCCCACCAAAAAAATGACATGAGTTTCGCCATATTTTTGTATGCTAGCCAGGTACAGCAGGCACCTACGAGCTGCCCCCAACCCCCAGCTGCCTATTTGTACCCGGCTGGGAACAAAAAATATAGGGAAGCCCGTTTTTTTCAATTATATCACGAATTTCATGAAATAATTAAAAAACAAATGACGTGGGCTTCGCCATATTTTTGTGTCCAGCCAGGTACAACTAGGCAGCTGGGGATTGGAATCCAAAGCACAGGTTAGCCCGAACTTTCTGGGCCCTTCTGTTGCGAATTGCAATCTGCAGCCGCCCCAGAAAATGGCGCTTTCATAGAAGCGCCATCATCTGGCGCTGTATCCAACTCTTCCAACAGCCCTGGTGACGAGTGGCTTGCTTTGTTTTACTAGCTAGAATTAAGTCAGAGATTCTTAATGTCAGGCAAGTTTGACCTAGCCATTAAGAATCTCCAATAAAGGGTTAAAAAAAAGACACCGCACAGAGAAAAAATACTTTAATAGAAATAAATACACAGACACACTTAGAGACACCATGTTTATTACTCCCTCTTATCCCACCATGATCCTGGTCTTCTGTCTTCTTTCTCCTTCAACCCATGCAGCTCTGCTACATCAGCAGCGCTGCATGGGAGGAAGACGCTGCTGTTCCCGTGCAGTCTTTTCACTCCGTGAGTGACCAGAAACTGCTGCCTGTAAGCGGTGACGTCACTGCTGACAGGCACGTTGCTATAGCAACGGTGATCTCCGTTATTGACCGGCTGTGGCAGCCGGTGAATAACGGAACGGGGAAGCAAAACAGGGAGTCGACCGTGTGCCAGAGCATGTCGCCGGTACACGGAGATACACAAACGATCACCGCGTACTGGAGAGATGCACTGACAGGACCTAGCATAACGTCAAAGCCATGTGACCAGTCTGTAACCAATGAAATAATTGACACGTGACTGGTCACATGCTTTTTTTGACGTCACAGAAGGTCCTATCATCAGTGCTGGTTACCGGGAGGATGCAGCGATTATCGGAAGGAAAAGCGACGAGAGACAGAGTGCAGAACGCATCGCGGGGACAGGTAAGTGTTATGGCAATGTTTATTAACTGTATGTGTACAGTTATAATGTGTTTTTATGTGTTTGTGTTTGCCTCCCATTGGTTTCAATGGGGTTCGAGAGGTTCGCCGAACGGCTCGCCGAACCGAACTCAAACTCGAACGCGGCCTCCGTTCAACGAACCGAAAAAAACTTGAGCCTCTAGAGGCTCGTTCATCTCTAGTCTGCATATGTAAAGCATCCAAACTCTTTTTTTTTGTAAAATCTGTGTTTCGTTTGAACACCAAACCTCGGGTTCACTCATCTCTGAGCACTATCAGTATTCAGTTTTGAAAACATGCACCAAATTTTGGGAAGTGCATTACATTCTATTTTACAAAGACTCAGTGGCATACGTGATTTTGGCCTAGACTATACTATGAGGATGATACATTTTAATTATTTTGCTATATTTAAGTTTTGCCAAACAAAATGATACTTGGTATGTGGCATAAAAGGGTGGTTCACCCATATTTTTTATTGTCTAGTTCAATATTATATTGAGAAACAATGTTTCTCTCAAATACCTTGTGTTGGCAATAGTGCCTGTGAGAGACGCTATTGCAGACCGCTGTTCCCGCTCTAGTGACGTCTCCGTCAAGTGCTGCACACGTCACATCCGTGCAGCCGGCTGCATTCTTCCAGACTCACTGAGCCCATCTGCTCCCTGCTCCTGCTCCCTCCTCCCTCCTAGCACAGCACGTCGTGTCTCCTGCTTTCAGCGTTCTGCTGTGAGGGAGGGGGAGCAGATGGGCTGTGACAGCGGTGAAACACCGCTCACAGCTCAGTGAGTGTGGAAAAATGCAGCCGGCTGCATGGATGTGACATGTGCGGCACTTGATGGTGACGTCACTGGAGCGGGAACAGCGGTCTGCAATAGCGCCTCTCACAGGCACTATTGCCAACACAAGGTATTTGAGAGAAACATTGTTTCTCAATATAATATCGAACTAGACAATAAAAAATATGGGTGAACCACCCCTTTAAGGTATAACTATGGACTTTGAATGTCTGAGAGTATAGAAAAAGCCCTTTCCCACTTTGTCGATTTTGCATTCTTGCACTTTTGTTTCTTTCCTTACCTTCTGTTAAGAGACATAACTTTTTTATTTTTCCATCAAAATCATTTCTTCTGTGGGATTTTTACTCTTGAATTATATCATCCAATTTATCATATGATAGAAAGAAGGAGGGAGGCAAAGTCTCTAAGGGTATATGCGCATGCTGCGTTCTTGGTTTGACAACAAAACTGCATCTTTTGGCAGATTTTGACAACTATAAACTCTGCGTTTGACAAAAAAAACATGATAAAAATGCATCAGTTTTTGCTGCCTTTTTGCTGCGTTTTTTGCCGTGTTTTTATTAATGCGTTTTTAAACGAGAAAAAAAAATAGGAGAGGATATTTGATAGATAGCTAGAATATATAGATAGATAGAAAGAACCGATAGATAGATAGATAGATAGATAGATAGATAGATAGATAGATAGATATAGATATAGACAGATAGAATAGCTAGAAAGAATAGATAGATAAAAATAACACATTGAATAGATCGCAAGAAAGAACAGATAGAGTAGATAGAAAGAACAACAGCATAGCTCGATAGAGGGATAGCTAGCTTGGCCAGCTATTTTTTAATTCTTTTTGGTAAAAAAATGACATGGGGTTGACCCTGTTGTTCATTTCAGCACAGAATCAGCAGCAGCTACAGGCTGCAACCCTTAGCTGTCTGCTGTACCATGGCTGGTTATGAAAAATAGATGGGATCCCACACTTTTTTTTAATTGGATTAGTGGTAGGCGTATATGAGACACCCTTATCACTAATCTGTAAGTGAAAGTAAGTAAATAAGCAGAAACACCCCAAAAAAATCCCTTTTTTGAAATAATAGACAAAAAAGCATCCTCTTTCACCACTTTATTAACCCCCCAAACATCCCTCCAGGTCCAATGTAATCTACACGAGGTCCCACGACACTTCTAGCACTACTACATCTGACCCTCACAGCAAGTGCTATAAAACATGACTGCCCGCTGTGAGCTTCATGCAGCAACTGAAGTGAGTCATGCTATCAGCAGTGAAGTCACTCAGGTTAGTCACAGCCACAGCTGGAGTCTTCCACCTGTTACAGCAAATCACCCGAGTGACTGAAATGAGCTGCACGATTAGTGGTGCCATTACTCAGGTGATTTCCAGTCACAGCTCGTGTCCTCCACCTGTGACCGCAAATCAGGCTACGACTGAAGTGAACTGGGTGATCAGCGGTGATGTCACTCAGGTGAGTCCACCTGTCGCTTACTTCAGTTGTGGCCTGATTTGTGGTCACAGGTGGATGACTCCAGCTGTGACTGGAAATCACCTGAGTGATGGCACTGCTGATCATGCAGCTCACTTTAGTCACTTGATTGATTTGCTGTCACAGGTGGAGGAATCCAGCTGTGGCTGCGGCTAACCTGAGTGATCTTACTACTGATAGCGCGACTCACTCACTATTGTTACGTGGAGCTCCCACCGGGCAGTCATTTTCTATGGCACTCGCTGTGAGCGTCAGATGTAGTAGTGCTGGAAACTTTGTGGGACCTCGGGTGGATTATGTCAGACCTGGAGGGGTGTTTGGGAGGTCAATAAAGTGGCTAAAGAGGATTTTATTGTCTTTTATTTCAATTAAATTTTTTTGGGTGTTTGTGTTTATTTACTTTTAGTTACAGATTAGTAATGGGGTTGTCTAATAGATGCCTGCCATGACTAACCTAGGGCTTAGTGGAAGCTTTGGGCTGCCATTAACTCCTTATTACCTTAATTGCCACTGCACCAGAGTAATCGTCAAGAGCTGGGTAAAGTCCCAGGACTGTCACATCTAATGTATGCGGCAATTCTGGGTGGCTGCTGGCTGATATTTTTAGGCTGGGGGGCTCTAAATAATGTGGGTCTCCCCAGCCTCAGAATACCAGGCCTCAGCTGTGAGGCATTATTTTGGCTGGGTATCAAAATGGGGGGACAAGACGACGTTTTTAAATAAGTATTTATTTATTTTACTGTACGATATAGACCCACCCACCAGCGGCTGTGATTGGTTGCAGTCAGACAGCTGTCACTCAGCGTGGGGGCACGTCTGACTGCAACCAATCACAGACACCAGTGGGCAGGGAAGCAGTGAATATGTATGAGCCTAATGAGCGGCAGCAGTGAATATGAATGAGCCTAATGAGTGCCCCTGACAGAAGCAAGAGAGGCCACAGGCGCCAGTGATCAGTGAGTATGAAGCAGAGAGAAAGAGCGATAGAGAGAGACTCCAGAAGTGATATATTTCAAAGGGAGAAATGTTAGTGACTTGGAAAACCTAATGTGCAATGCATACAAAACACAACCAAGTTGGTACCATGTATTTCATCATATGTTTTTCATCCCCATTGAGTTCCATGGGTGACAAAAAACATGACAAAAACGCAAAAAGAACAAGCATGCTGCTTTTTGTCAAAGACTTTGACAAATATTTGACAAATAAAACGCTGACAAAAAAACTGTAGCAAGCGCATGGAAATTCAGATTTCTCATAGACTTTGTTGGAGAAGGAAAAGCATGCAGTTTGTCATTGACAAAGTGCAGTTTAAAATGCAAAAAAAAGGTGAAAAAAACGCAACGTGCGCATGTAGCCTAAGGACGGCTTTGCACGTTGCGACATCGCACGTGCGATGTCGGTGGGGTCAAATTGTGACGCCCTGGGCAAGCCAGGGGTCACAGGTCATTACACCACCACACCCTACACCCCAGTTAGGAACACCAAAGCTAACCCAAAATCCTTGTTGCCTTCCTCCAGGGGCTGATGTTCACACCAGGGGGTGGGCCAGGCGGTTGGCTCCGCCCACCGAGGAGTTCACAGCCCCGGAGGCGGGAAAACCAGGCAGTCTAGTGAGGGAAGTGAAAGAGAGAGGAAGCAAGATGAGTGTAGGAAGTGAAAGTAGAAGGAAGTGAAGTGGTAGAGGAGCAAAGGAGAAAACTGGAGTAAAGGAGTAAAAGTGACAGTAAAGAAGCCTGAAGCTGGTCCGGGTGTGTGCCCCGGACTGAGACAGCAAGGTCAGCAGACGGCAGTGATTGTCCGCAGGGGTGACTGCTCGGGAGTTCCTGGAAGGACCGCGGACGGGTGGTGACCCAGCGGTCTGGAGCAGTGTGCAAAGAACAGTCAGCACCAGGGCAGGGGCCTCTCGGACCCCGGCAAGGCTAGGAGTCGCCATAATTTGCCAAATCTGTCAGTGAAGGGGACGTCTGTCTCCCAACAACCAAGTCCCGATTGAAGGCAACAGCCCAACCATTAAAGTAGAGACACCGCCACCACCAGGGCACCAGTTTCTAAGGCCCAGCGCCTGCGGGCAAAGAGTAGAGCTCCTCCGGTCCAGCTTGAAGCCGGGGAGTGGGTTACCGGTGGGAACCCATCGAGACCATCAACAACATTAGGTGCAGGAAAAGGGACATCACCGTCACCTACTGGGGAAAGCAAGTGCAGCCGTCCGTGGGAACCGTCTATCCAGCCGTGTGTTTTACCGAGAACTGTGTCATCGTCTCAGGCTGAGTGAGTACCACAGTGCCGCAAGGCACAGCGCTGCCCCCGCGTCCCTGCGCCCACCAAGCCCTGCATCTTCCACCTCATCACTGGGCCCCGGGAACACCAACCCCTACCCACGGAGGGGCAACACAACAACTTGCTGCTTCACACCATCACTCCCGGGATCCCCACATCGAGCAGCGGTGGTGCTAACAAATCACCACAACCGTGGGTGGCGTCACGGACAATAGACTATATCCCAAAACCCAATCCCCTTTCACTCACGGGCGAGGAGCGCCGCTCGAGAACCCCCGGGATCCGGCCCACCGCTCGAGCCACCATTGAGCAGCAGCAGCCGGACCCGAGCAGAGGGGTGAGCGCAGTGCTGACACCCCACCCACGACAACTTGGCGTCACGAACAGGATCTTACCGCTCTGCCGTTGGGTAGAGGTGCGCCTCGTGACCACCGGAGGTATCCGGCTGAAAAATTTCGGAAGTCGCCATCTTTGGCGCGAAAAGTTCCCGCTCGAGCGTCTTCTCGAGTAGTGGAGGCGCGAAGGCCAAAACTCCGCCCCAAGAGAGGAGGGGCCGGAAAGAGCTAAGGGGGACGGAAACAAGATGTCTGCGCCCGACGGAGCCGCTGGAGGAGCGGCGGTCGCAGCCGCAGTGGCACCCGCGGATGGGAATGGGCCTGCCCAGGCCCCGGTTGCGCTAGCGGGAGGTGCCGCGGCCCCCGCACTCGCTCAGGTGATGCCGTTCTCCTTGCCCTATGCACCCGGAGCTACCTGGCTACCGCAGTATGACGGGAAACCTGATGCTTTACAGGTCTTCCGGAAAAAGCTTAACCCGTTGCTAGAACTGTACCCCCTGACCGGTAAGCAACGAGCGGCGGTAGTGCTGGGCCAGTTAACCGGCGCGGCTGAGCAGGAGGCGGAGACCTGGGCCGAGGGGGACCGGCTCTCTGTAGCCACCATCTTTGAGAAGCTACAGACTGCCTTTGAGACCCGGACTGAAGCTGAGCTGAGGATGCAGTTTTACCAGTGCCGGCAACGGGCTGTGGATAGCATTCGGGACTATGCTTTACGTCTGCAGACCGCCCTCCGCACGCTAAAGCGGGTGAATCCTATCAATGAGGCGGATAGCAACAAGATGTTAGCAGAGCAATTTGTGCAGGGGATGAGATCCCCTGAGGATCGCAAGCAACTCCGGCTGTGGGCCCTGGAACACCCTGATGTGGACTTTGCTGTGTTAAAGGAACGGGCCATTAAAGCACTACAGCCCCCAGCTGCAGAAGTCCTGGAGCCAGCCCCGTGGCCCATCGAGACGGCCCCCGTCGTGGTGGCCCCTGCCCTGCCAACCTCTCCAACACCGGCAGCCCCAAGCAGCACAGTGGAAGAACTGGCAGCCCAGGTCCGTCGCATGGACGGAGACCTCGCCAAGATCCTTGCTGCACTACAACCTTTGGCCAGATCTCAGCCTCCAGCACAGATACAGCTTGCTGACAGCCCCGAGGATGTTCCCTGGATGCAGCGGAGAAGTGCTAATAACCCGCGGAGCAGACCTCCAATCTGCTACAAGTGCCGTAAGCCTGGTCATTACTTCCGACAGTGCCCGTTAAACAAGCAACCCCTGGGGCCCCGGGCCAATCCTCAGGAGTAGAACATCGTGGCCCCCCGGACTGGTGGGACCGATATATCGGGGCCCGCCCCATCATCCCCGTGGCTGTGGACGGCATACCAGTGATGGCTCTCTTGGACACTGGATCACAGGTAACCACCATACCATACACGTTGTACTAGCGGTATTGGGGAATAGACGAGCTGGCACCCCCAGATAATAGTATAACGCTAATTGCTGCTAATGGACTCCCATTGACCTAGGTGGGGTATAAACAAGTGGCTATGACAGTGGGGCAAGCTGAACTGCAACACCAGGGTATGATTGTGATCATGAATGAACCCAGTGATCATAACCCGAAGATAGTGCTAGGAACCAATGTGATGGAGCACTGCATGGCTGATGTGTTGACCCTATTGCAACAGCTAGCCGCCACAGCGGCGGGAAGCCGGCAGAGAGCTGTGCAGCGTGAGATCCGAGCTCTGATTGTACCGCCAGCATGTAAGCTCAACAGGAGGGGAGATTGGTGGAGTGAGAGTGATGGATGTTGCTCCATTGACTGTGCCCCCTAGGAGTGAGATGATGATTTGGTGTAGGACAGCAGTAGGGCCTCAGGGGCGTGACTACCCTGCCATGATGGAACCCATGCCCTCCGAGCACTGGCCCACTGTAATGGCCGCCTGAGGGGTGGTAGATGTAAAGAAGGGGAGAGTGCCTGTGAGGGTGTTGAACTGTGGGGAGGAAGAAGCCAGGCTTCCCCGGTATGCCACCATTGCCAAGCTGCTCACCCTGGATCCTCACACCATCCACGAAGCCAGTCCCTCAGTCTCCCCACCTATCACCAGCACTTCCCCGCCTCAAGGGGTGGTAAAGGAGTGGCACCAACAGCTACACGTGGGCACTGACGATACTCCTACACATCACAAAGCAGGGGTGTACAGGGTGATGCAGGAGTATGAACAGGTTTTCAGTAAACATCCACTAGACTTTGGGCAGATCAAAGGGGTCCAACATCACGTCCCCACCGGTGAACACCCCCCTATCAAAGAGAGGTACAGGCCTATTCCCCCTGCACATTACCAGTGTGCCAAACATATGTTGAGGAATATGAAGGAGGCAGGGGTTATTCGGGACAGCTGTAGTCCCTGGGCCGCTCCGTTGGTACTGTTCAAGAAGAAGGATGGTACCATGCAGATGTGTGTGGACTACCGGAAGATTAATCAGATAACCCATAAAGATGCCTACCCACTGCCTCGTATTGAAGAGTCTTTGGCCGCACTGAGAACTGCAAATTACTTCTCTACCCTTGACCTCACCAGTGGGTACTGGCAGGTGGCCATGGCCCCGGAAGACCGGGAGAAAACCGCCTTCACCACCCCGATGGGGCTCTGTGAATTCAATAGTATGCCGTTCGGGCTGTGCAACGCCCCAGGAACCTTCCAACGGCTGATGGAGTGCTGTCTGGGACACCTAAACTTCGAGATCGTCCTATTGTACTTGGATGACGTGATTGTTTACTCCAGTCGTATGAAGCCCATCTGGAGCACCTGGCCGAGGTGTTCGCGTCCCTTGCCAAATACGGGATGAAATTGAAGCCTTCTAAGTGTCACCTGCTGAAACCCAGAGTGCAATACCTGGGGCACGTGGTAAGTGCAGAAGGTGTCGCCCCCGAGCCTGAGAAGATCACTGCCATCCAGGGCTGGCCGAAACCAACCACAGTGAGGGAAGTAAGGCAGTTTCTGGGTCTGGTGGGGTACTACCGGCGCTTTATCAAAGGGTACACGAAGATGGCTGCCCCCATGCAAGATCTCCTCGTGGGACAGACCAAAGGTGGTAGACCCCTAGGGGCCCCACTGGTGTGGGAAGAAAAGCATGAAGAATCCTTCTGCCAGCTGAAAGCGGCCTTGACTGGGGAAGAGGTCCTAGCGTATCCTGAGTATGGCTGCCCATTCATCCTCTATACCGACGCCAGCAATGTGGGACTGGGAGCAGTCCTGTCCCAGGTCCAGGATGGGAAGGAGAAAGTGATAGCTTATGCTAGCCGGAAGCTTAGGCCAACTGAAAGGAACCCCGAGAACTACAGCTCCTTCAAGCTCGAGCTCCTGGCATTGGTATGGGCTATCACAGAGCGGTTCCGCCACTACTTGGCTGCAGCAAAATTCACCGCTTTCACGGACAACAATCCGTTGACCCACTTGGACACAGCCAAGTTGGGCGCATTGGAGCAGCGGTGGGTGGCCCGGCTAGCCAAATACGACTTCACCATCAAGTACCGAGCTGGTCGTGTCAACATTAATGCTGATGCACTCTCCCGAATGCCCCATTTGTCAGAAGAAGTGGACGAGGATGATGACCTCGAGGAGATTGAGTTGCCTGCATTTCACCAGCCACCAACTGAGAAGGTGCAAATACACCAACAACGGGTGGATCTGGACCCACGGCCCAGTCAAGAGTGGCAGGAAGCTCAAAACCAGGTGCCGGCTGTCCGCCTCGACAAGACCCTGGTGGAACAAGGTGCTGTTGGAATGGACCCTGCCGCTCCAGCTGAAGCCCAGCGCTTGTGGAAGGAACGGAAACGGCTTTATCTACATCAAGGGAAGCTGTACCGTGAGCTGATCAACCCGAAGACCCATGAGAAAATCTGCCAGTTGGTTATTCCCCAAGCTGATGTGGCTACTGTTTTGCGGGCATACCATGATGGTGCCGGACACTTCGGGTGGAAGAAGCTGGAGATGCTGTTGAGAGAGCGGTTCTACTGGAGTGGGATGCGGGAGTCGGTAGAGGCCTGGTGCCGAGAGTGTGGTCCTTGCACGCTGAGAAGGAAGGACGAGACCAGCCAGAGGGCGCCCCTACACCCAATCATCACACATCAACCGCTGGAACTGGTCGCCCTAGACCATGTCAAGCTCACCCCCAGCAGAAGTGGGTACGCCTATGCGTTGACCATCGTAGACCACTATTCAAGATTCATGGTGGTTGTCCCCGTCAAGGACCTAACTGGTCGAACTGCTGCTTGAGCGTTCCAGGCTTATTTCTGCCGCCCACATGGATATCCGGAAAAGGTGCTTACTGACCAAGGCCCGGCTTTTGAAGCGGAGGTGTTCCACGAGTTCTGCCAGTTGTATGGCTGTAAGAAGATCCGGACCACCCCTTACCATGCCCAGACCAACGGCATGTGTGAAAAGATGAACCACTTGGTCCTGGGACTCCTCAAGACGTTACCGCTGGAAGAGCGGAACCTGTGGCCGGAGAAGCTACCCGACTTGGTCAATATGTACAACAATATCCCGTCCAGCTCGACAAAGTGCACCCCAGCATATCTGATGATGGCTCGTCCCGGCCGCCTGACGGTGGACCTGGAAATAGGGTTGGAGGCCCCAGAAGCACTCCCTTCAACAGCTGAATGGGAAACTCGGCGGAGAGCACAATACCGGCAGATTCAGGAGTATGTGGAAAAGAACCTAAGTCGAAGTCGAGAACAGCAGGAGCAGCGATTCAACCAGAAAGCGTCTGCGGGCCCTTTCCAGCCAGGAGATGTGGTGTTAAAGCGGAAGAGGAAGACCCACAAGCTGGATGATCAATGGGAACCAATCCCATACGTCATACAACCCACAGGATGGGAAGATGGGAAGGCCTACCTGATCAATCGTGACCAAGGGGGCACTTTGGCCACGGTTTCCCGGGACCATCTGAAAAGGTGCCCACCAGCATTGAGGGCAATGGCTGACGTACCAGTTCTTCCACCAGCAGAGAAGGCAAAAGAGGTGATCCACACTGTGATGGGTGACTTCCCAGCAGACTGGCCTACACAGAACGGCGCGGTGATTCTTCCAGTGATACTGTTCCCACAACCTGTGGATGAAGAAGTGGTGGAAGCGGTCAACCGTGAGCCAGAACCAGTGCCAGTGCCCAGGGATGAATCTGTGCCCAGCTCCCCTATGCCTCCGCCTGCCCCACACGATAGCCGGGAGGAGGAACCGATTGTTCCCTCTGCCCCACTGCCTAGCCACACTGACACCGGACCCCGAAGGTCCACCCATCCCAACCTAGGTAGACACCCACTTAGGTACAGGGAGACTGTCCTTTAAAGAGGGGGGTCAGGAAGTCTGTGTCAGTTCCATGTTTAAAAGTGTTTGAAAGTTTGAAAAGTTTTGAAAAATGATAAGCAATGATTACCGAACAGTAACCTGATTGACCGTGATTTGGGAAACCGGCCGTTGCCGACATCGTTGTCCCCGTGGGGACCGTTTAAAAAGTTTGCATGGAGGACTTTCCATGGACAAGCCCGTGAACTTGCAGGGCAACCACAAACGTTAGTGGCTTGTAAATAAGTTGTTTACCGTTACCGTTTCCGCAATACCGCCTCCGGAGAGGCAGGTTGGAGGGAGGGCCCTCAGCAGAGCAGGCTGGGGCCCAGCCACCACAGTAACCGGTGGCTACCCTCTGGAGGGGAAGGACAGATCCCGCTCGGGTAACGTGTGCTGGACTTGGGGACAAGGGGTACTGCCTGGGTTTTAAGGGCAGCATCAGGGCCAGGTTGCTTGGGTGGGAGAGAGCGGAAACCGTAACCGTGAACCGTTTAGCAACGTTTAAGTAAAGTGCCTCCCGTTATGGGAAGAAGTATTAAAAATGTAAATATGTTACCGTTTTACTTTTATATATTTTCAGAAAAATAAAACCGGTGTTGGACGGGCAGCCCGCGGAAGGTCTGCATTTTGCTAAGGGGGAATGTGACGCCCTGGGCAAGCCAGGGGTCACAGGTCATTACACCACCACACCCTACACCCCAGTTAGGAACACCAAAGATAACCCAAAATCCTTGTTGCCTTCCTCCAGGGGCTGATGTTCACACCAGGGGGTGGGCCAGGCGGTTGGCTCCGCCCACCGAGGAGTTCACAGCCCCGGAGGCGGGAAAACCAGGCAGTCTAGTGAGGGAAGTGAAAGAGAGAGGAAGCAAAATGAGTGTAGGAAGTGAAAGTAGAAGGAAGTGAAGTGGTAGAGGAGCAAAGGAGAAAACTGGAGTAAAGGAGTAAAAGTGACAGTAAAGAAGCCTGAAGCTGGTCCGGGTGTGTGCCCCGGACTGAGACAGCAAGGTCAGCAGATGGCGGTGATTGTCCGCAGGGGTGACTGCTCGGGAGTTCCTGGAAGGACCGCGGACGGGTGGTGACCCAGCGGTCTGGAGCAGTGTGCAAAGAACAGTCAGCACCAGGGCAGGGGCCTCTCGGACCCCGGCAAGGCTAGGAGTCGCCATAATTTGCCAAATCCGTCAGTGAAGGGGACGTCTGTCTCCCAACAACCAAGTCCCGATTGAAAGCAATAGCCCAACCATTAAAGTAGAGACACCGCCACCGCCAGGGCACCAGTTTCTAAGGGCCAGCGCCTGCGGGCAAAGAGTAGAGCTCCTCCGGTCCAGCTTGAAGCCGGCGAGTGGGTTACCAGTGGGAACCCATCGAGACCATCAACAACATTAGGTGCAGGAAAAGGGACATCACCGTCACCTACTGGGGAAAGCAAGTGCAGCCGTCCGTGGGAACCGTCTTTCCAGCCGTGTGTTTTACCGAGAACTGTGTCATCGTCTCAGGCTGAGTGAGTACCACAGTGCCGCAAGGCACAGCGCTGCCCCCGCGTCCCTGCGCCCACCAAGCCCTGCATCTTCCACCTCATCACTGGGCCCCGGGAACACCAACCCCTACCCACGGAGGGGCAACACAACAACTTGCTGCTTCACACCATCACTCCCGGGATCCCCACATCGAGCAGCGGTGGTGCTAACAAATCACCACAACCGTGGGTGGCGTCACGGACAATAGACTATATCCCAAAACCCAATCCCCTTTCACTCACGGGCGAGGAGCGCCGCTCGAGAACCCCCGGGATCCGGCTCACCGCTCGAGCCACCACTGAGCAGCAGCAGCCGGACCCGAGCAGAGGGGTGAGCGCAGTGCTGACACCCTCCTCCCCACCCGCGACAAAATCGAAAGTGATGCACATCTGGCGTCACTTTCGACATCATACTGTGTAAATGCTAGATGATACGATGAACGAGCGCAAAAACGTCGTTATCGTATCATCGTTGCATTCACCGACATTTCCATAATGCCGGTGCCGCGACAGGTACGATGTTGTTCCTCGTTCCTGCGGCAGCACACATCGCTGTGTATGAAGCCACAGGAGCAAGGAACATCTCCTTACCTGCCGCCGGTGGCTATGCGGAAGGACCGAGGTGGGCGGGATGTTTACATCCTGCTCATCTCCGCCCCTCCGCCGCTATTGGCCACCTGCCGTGTGACGTCGCTATGACGCCGCACGACCCGCCCCCTTAGGAAGGAGGCGGGTCGCCAGCCAGAGTGACGGTCGCAGGGCAGGTGAGTGCATGTGAAGCTGGCGTAGCGATAATTTTCACTACGCCAGCTATCACACGATATCGTACCAGCGACGGGGGCGGGGACTATCGCGTGCGACATCGCAGCATCGGCTTGCGATGTCGCAACGTGCAAAGCCCGCCTAACTCTATCTTTTTGTTTTGTTTTGTTTTTACCAGTGTTCATTACACTGTAAACATTACCTGGCAAATACTCCAGGTCAGTACAATCACAGTGATACCAAACATACTTCGATTATTTTTTTATTTAAGTAATTTAAAATAATTTGGAAATTCGAACAAATTTTTTTTCATGTTTCGCTATTTTCCAAGACCCATAACATTTTCAATTTTTGGTCAATAGAGCTGTTTGATGCTTTGTTTTTTGCCCCCTTACTTGAAGCTTTATTAATATAATTTGGGTTAGATAAAATATTTTAGTTGTTTTTTTATTGCAATTTTTTGCAGTTTTGCTTCAGCTAAACTGTTGCACTGTTAATGGTGCTGCCAGACATTGACAGTGACACTTTGCAGGTTTACAGCATCGAGACCAGCTCTGATCCACTTACGACTCTAAAGGCCGCTTTATACGCTGCGACATCAATAGCGATGTTGCTAACAATCGCACCGGCCCCCGTCGTTTGTGCGTCATGGGCAAATTGCTGCCCGTGGCGCACAACATCTCTAGGACCCGTCACACATACTTACCTGCCTAGCAACGTCTCTGTGGCCGGCAAACCGCCGCCTTTCTAAGGAGGAGGTTCGTCGGCGTCACAGCGACGTCACTAAGCGGGCGCCCAATCGAAGCAGAGGGGCGGAGATGAGCGGCCGGAACATGCCGCCCACCTCCTTCCTTCCTCATTGCGGGCGGCCGCAGGTAAGGGGATGTTCCTCGTTCCTGCGGTGTCACACATAGTGATATGTGCTGCCACAGGAACGACGACCAGCCTGCGTCCTGCAACAGCAACGACATTTGGGATTAGAACAACGTATCAACGATCAACGATTAGGTGAGTAATTTTGATCGTTAATGGTCGTTCGTGCGTTTCACATGCAACAACGTCGCTAACGAGGCCAGATGTGGGTCACAAATTCCATGACCCCAACGACATCTCGTTAGTGATGTAATTGCGAGTAAAGCAGCCTGTAGAGACACATAATGGCTGAATTGTTTAACATATTCAGAATCTATCTTCAAGGATGCAGGCTCAGCTCCTGAGCCCATATCAATGACGGATAGTTGACACAGGATGCATGCCTCCCAACTTTGGAAGAAGCAAAAGAGGAAAACAGCATGCCGCCGCAGAAATTTTCACTATGCCCCTGGACACACCCCAGGCCACACCCATTTGGCACAGAGGGAGGTTCAGAAGATGCTCCGGACTGATCATTCATTCATAGTCGTATCAGCCAGAACTTTCTCATATTTATATAAGCTTCACTATATGACATGTTGATTTTTTTGTGTCTGGAAGGCCGTGTTCAAACGTTGCATAAATCCAGTGTATTTTATTTTCTGCTGCACCAAATTATACAATAACAATCTTCTCTGATTATTGCATTTGTATGCATTTTTTATGCCTTTTCCCCATTATTTCATGCTTATTAGGTTCAGATGTAAATCTTCATTTTTTTTAGTGTTTTTATAGTACAGAAAAGCTTGGATTTTGCACTTAAAAAAGTAACTGTAGTTTTCTCCTGCATTTTTTTAAGCTTCACATAGAAACCTTTAGAGAAAACAAAAGCACCAAAACTGCAGAGTTCAGTGGCGTTTTTTCATCAAATCACATCCCCTTGGCTTGGCCAGTTAAACACAGCAGAATTTATGTGCAAAAAAAAGATGCAGGAAAACCCGATATTTACACTACATGTGAACAGGCACTAAATGTCCAAGTAAAGTGGATGTGATTTTATGTAAGCTCCGCTCTCGTTGCTTCTGCTACACTGTGAGGTTTTGTATTTTTTTCTCTATAGGCTTCTTTGTGGAGCCTGAAAAAAACTGCAAGCGAAAAAAAAACTCATTGTATTTTTAAATGTAGAATCAAAGCTTTTCTGTAGTATTAAAATGCATTAAAACCCAGATTCACATCTGCACCAATCATGTATCAAATATCTGGGAAAACACATAAAAAACACAGCAAATACAGAATAAACAGAGAAGATTGATATTTTGTGGACATCTGCACAAAAAAGCAGCATTTCCGCTACGTGTGAACAAGGCCTCAGCAATACATTTTTATGGGTTTGAATAGAGAAAAATAATCAATTGCACTAATTTTTTACGCCATTTACTGATCGTCATAAATAATCTGATCGCTGTGTTGTTCGGGTCATTACGATTACAGAGACACAAAATATGTCCATGTTATTTGCTGATTTGTGATATTTATTATTTTTTAAAAATGCACAATAAAAATTACATTATTCTATTTTTTTATTTATTTTTAGTTTTATTAGAAGAAAAAGAATATTTTCCTCTCCCTCTAGAACACAGGACATAGAGCATTGCTCTGTACGATGGAGCGCTATGTCCTGTGTATTCTGCTATGTAGTCAGAGGCTGCAGCTTCATCTATATAAAATCCTTGTCCGATATCATCATTTCTTGTAGCTTGACGACTAGGGGCTCCTCTAGCTGTAATGTATTTGACAGCTGCAGGTTTTATTCCAAGTGGGGGTGGAAATAATATTACATTTTTGTCATGTATTTTTTCCATTTCTTTAAAGTAGTTTTATAGGAACAAAAGAATCTGACTTCTTCCTTCAGCTACATGGAGATACAGTCTATCTATCTATCTATCTATCTATCTATCTACCTACCTATCTACCTACCTATCTACCTACCTACCTACCTACCTACCTACCTACCTACCTACCTATCTATCTACCTATCTATCTACCTACCTACCTACCTACCTACCTACCTACCTACCTATCTATCTACCTATCTATCTATCTACCTACCTACCTACCTACCTACCTACCTACCTACCTACCTACCTACCTACCTACCTACCTACCTATCTAATTTACTTCTAGCTTCTCAGCCTGGAATACAGGTCAACATTACCAAATCCTCCTATACTCTTCAATACAGGCAGTGGCTCAAGGTAGAGTTGCTGCCTATGGAGAAAGAACTCACAAGTTCTAGCCCTATCATGGGAAATCAGCGCAGATGTCAATTTATTATGCATCGCTTGTCTTGAGTTAATTTATTCACTGCACTGAGGGGAGGAGCTGGGACAAGAGCAGTGAATAGCGGGACTGTAGGAGAGAGCAATCAAATTGGGACAGTCCAGCTGAATCTGGGACGGTTGGGAGGTATGTGTGATGCACCATTATGTCATATGTCAGTAAGGGCTTAAATATCATACATTAACAATTTTTTTTTTTTTAGTAATTGTATCAGCAAGAAGTCACCAATGTCTCCATAAGTTCAGAACACTGTTTCCAATAAGAGGGATGAAATAGTCTGTAACCACTTCCAGAACCTGTGATTCCTAATATGGGATCTTATCACAATTCAAAAAGCAGACAGCATATAGGCTGATGACATTATTCAAAATGAAAACCAAAGAGGCATCT
Source organism: Anomaloglossus baeobatrachus (assembly GCF_048569485.1). Taxonomy (NCBI): domain Eukaryota; kingdom Metazoa; phylum Chordata; class Amphibia; order Anura; family Aromobatidae; genus Anomaloglossus; species Anomaloglossus baeobatrachus. Next base: position 89,561,564 of record NC_134356.1, on the reverse strand, counting down.
AACTTAATAACTTAGAACAATACCCACCGCCAGAAGCTGCGGCCTGCCCTCCAACTGGGAATTAAACTGGAACTCATAAAGGGATTTAAAACTAGCCACAGCTTTATAAAACACAAATATCCAACAGCAATATGCCAGACACAGCAAAAGCTGTGGGCATGACAAAACCATATTAATCTGTAACCCAGAGATGAACTGGAAAGGTGCCACTTCTAGATTTAATTCCCCAAGGAACAGTTCTCCAGCCTAAACTTCCACCAAATAAGGCTGCCACAAAGGAATGTAGAAACATTTCCCAATACAAGCAATGTTAATACCGTGTTTTTCCAAAAATAAGCCCTCCCCCAAAAATAAACCCTAGCAGGGATTTTCAGCATTTTCGGAGAAAGGCTTAAATATAAGCCCTCCCCCGAAAATAAGCCCTAGTCGTGGATCAATAATGAAGTGTCTGTGCAGCTAAAAAAGTTACAGATACTGCAGGACACTTCATTATACACAGCGGCACCCGGCAATCACACTCACCCGACACTGAGCGGCAGGACCTGCAGTGATCACACACCCGCACACATCAGCTCTCACACACACACACACACACATCGGATCGCATACACATCGGATCGCATACACACTCACCTCATCCAGCGACACCGATCTCTTCTCGCTGGGAGAATCCTGAGAGGCAGTGCAGTGGAGCGCAACGAACAGGACCTGCAGCCGGACACGTGACTTGCTCTCATTCCCTGCGGCCGTAAGTGCTGGATGTGATGTGATGTGTATCTGCTGTGTGTGTCTGCATTCGGCTGTGTGTGTGTCTGCGATCGGCTCTGTGTGTCTGTGTTCGGCTGTGTGTGTCTGTGTTCGGCTGTGTGTGCCTGTGATCGGATGTGTGTATCTGTGATCGGATGTGTGTGCCTGTGATCGGATGTGTGTATCTGTGATCAGCTGTGTGTATCTGTAATCGGCTGTGTGTGCCTGCGATCGGATGTGTGTATCTGTGATGGCTGTGTGTGCCTGCGATCTGCTGTGTGTGTCTGTGATCTGCTGTGTATATCTGCGATCTGCTGTGTGTGTGTGCCTGCGATCGGATGTGTGTATCTGTGATCGGCTGTGTGTATCTGTGATCGGCTGTGTGTGCCTGTGATCTGCTGTGTGTGATCTGCTGTGTATATCTGCGATCTGCTGTGTGTGTGTGCCTGCGATCGGATGTGTGTATCTGCGATCGGATGTGTGTATCTGTGATCGGCTGTGTGTGCCTGTGATCTGCTGTGTGTGATAAGCTGTGTATATCTGCGATCTGCTGAGTGTGTGTGTGTGTGTGTGTGAGAGTGATCTGCTGTGTGAGTGATCTACTGTGTGAGTGATCTGCTGTGTGTGTGATCTGCTGTGTGTGTGATCTGCTGTGTGTGTGATCTGCTGTGTGTGTGATCTGCTGTGTGTGCCTGCGATCTGCTGTGTGTGTCAGTATGTCAGCTAGCAGCAGGGTAGGACGGCGTGCAGCGCCGACCGGAGATCACAGGAGGACCTTGGAGCCACGCAGACGTCCTGGTCTGGTGAGTATGAGTCTCCTGGGAAGTGGGGGGGGGTCTGCTTTTTTGGGGGGTAAACTTACCCCCAACCGTGTTTCTCCAAGAATAAGGCCTCCTCCAAAAATAAGCCCTAGTGCTTTTTTGGGGGCAAAAAAAATATAAGACAGTGTCTTATTTTTGGAAAAACACGGTACATAAAAGACAGGGCAGATAAGCATGTTCATCGACTCAAGGCTGCAAGCAAATGTCCAGAAAACAGAGTAGAGACCAAAGAGAGGTGTTCAAATGAAAGGCAACCGGCACTGCTGAACTATTGCTGACTCAAATGGCAAATGGCAAAAAACAGTGTTGCTCAACCAAAGACACATGAGCATAAAGTAGAGAAAGAAGCATTGAGATGGTGGCACTCACCAGTGCTCATCAGTTCTTTGTTTCTTCACATAGAACAAGCGGGAGGGTAGGTGCCGTGGGACATGTATAGACGATGTACGGAGGACACGTAGTAACACAGCTTTGTACAAAATTGCTGTCATCTGTACATGTCCCACACCTACCCTCTTGCTTGTTCTATGTGAAGAAATAAAGAACTAATAAGGACCGGTGAGTGCCACCATTTCTTTGCTTTCTTCTGGAGCAAGGAGAGGTGAGCAAACAAAATATTAAATTAAAGGGAAGGTGCTGTCCAAAAAAATTCAATAACTTAAATTTAAAGTTTTGTTTAAATATTATTTGTTTTTATTGAGCAAAATATATATATATATATATATATACATATATATATATATATATATATATATATATATATATATATATATATATATAAAAATTAAAAGTTTGATATTTTCCACTCTTAAACACTTGGGGGAGCAGCTGCTGAAATCCTACTGTAGAACTAGCTCATATTGCAACTGAAGTAAAAGTGGGTGGAATCTGCTCTCCTGTGTGTGATGTCACCTCCCCCTTCCATTCTGGGGTTTTTCAAAAGGATAAGGGAAGATGAAGTTTAGGATCACAGTGCTGAGCCATTTTGTTGGTGACCGCAAAGTGATCCTAATATGTCTAAAGTATCACCAAGGACAGCTGCATAGCGCTCCCCACATAGTGCTTTGCACACCCCGTACCAGCAATGTTCTGCTGCATGCCCACCCACAATGTTCTACTGCATGCACGCCAACCCGCAATGCTCTACCGCATGCACGCCTGCCTCCAATGCTCTGTCACACGCACTCATGCAATGCTCTGCCACATGCACAAACACCCGCAATGCTCTGCTGCATGCACACCCACCCGTCCACAATGCTCTGCTGTACACACACCTGCCTGCCCACAATGCTCTGCCACACGCCCATCCACAATGCTCTTCCGCATGCATGTACGCCTGCCCACAGTGCTCTGCCGACCGCACACTCACAATGCTCTGCTGCCCGCTCGCATTGCATGTCCGTAGTCACCTCATTCCAAGACCTCTGCTACCGGCAGCTACTACTGTCAGGACACTGTCTTTCCAGTGGGAAAGTGCAGCACACAACATACGCTGTGGGTTCCGCAGAGGTGGCATCAATCTCCTCCCTCTGTTGTGATCTGGACAGCCCAGGGGGTGAGTTCAGGTCACAGCAGGGACATTTCCGTGTTAAGTCTAGGGGCAACTATCAGATCCATTGCCTAGGGCAATACCATAAATGAGGTAAGTAACTGTCAATACACACAGCAAATCCAAGGGTTCTTACATACAGTATTCTAGAATGCTGTATATAAAAACCTAGGTCACTGTAAAATGTAAAATAACACTTTTATTATACTCACCTAAGGAGCAGTCCGCTCCGATGGTGTCGCTGTTCTCCGGGCCGGCGCCTCCTCTCTACAGTGATCACTGTCTTCCTTCTTCTGAGGCCCATTTGCATGACGTGTCCTATGTCATGCATATTGGGTGACATTTAGGTCCTGCGCTGGTGCACTTTGATTTGCCCTGCGCAGATCAACATTTTGTTGTTCGTAATATGATAGGTAAGAGGCCTCTTTCCTGTGTTCACTGATATAATTTCCTTAATTGGTAGAAACTGGAACCTGTTCACATTCCAAAAATTGACATTTGATGGTTAGGTTTTGTGCAAACACAGCAAATTTATTAGTGGAAGAAAAACCCAGTCCTTTGAAAATAATTGAAATCTGAAATTCTGACAGTATGTATGCAGTAGATTTCACACTACACATACTAGTAATTGTGCAGGGTGCACTTGTGCAGATTTTATCAAAGTGCCAGATTGTTATAAGTGCACAGCAGTTAAAGATTTCATCAATCTGTCACGGCCGGGCGGTCGGGCAGACCCAGGAGGTGGATCCACTGGACCGAACTCTCTGAGATGGTGGTAGGGAGTCCGGCAGCTGAAGCACTGATGGGCAGTAGAACAGTCCGTGCAAGAGAAGGCAGCGGAGGAGTCCCAGGGACCACGGAGTCACAGAAGGTGGTCTTGGTGACGTAGCTCAGGTTCGGAGGCCGAGGTGATATCAGGCGGGGTCCGGAACCTCTGGAGCAAGATGACGGGTCACCGCAGGGATCCGGGATGGTACGGACTGTCAGATGGCAGACGGACAGCGTGCGGGGATCAGGACACGGCAGACTGGATGGCGAGGCAGGTACGGCTCTACAAAGACAGATAGGTGAGTACAGGCACATAAACACCAAGAGACCTGACTCCTAGCTCAGGGAACACGAAGATCAGGCCCCGCCCCCTTGGACAATGACCCCCTATATACCCTGTACCTGTGCAACCTCATTTCCTGTTAATGGACGCTGGCCCTTTAAGAAAGGGTCAGTGACCGCGCGCGCGCCCTAATGCGCATGCGCGCCGCCCGGGTGCCAGAAGCCAGGGAAGGAGGCTGCGAGGAGGACGCAGGGGAGCCGGCCAGGTCCAGGGAAGCTGTCGGGCGCCGGGATCGGGGGCCCGGAGCCCTGGGACGGACGGAATCCGGTGACTGGGGAGCGGAGAGCGTGGCAGGTGAGCCGGGGAACGGGGGTGAGGACCCGGGGAGCGTGACAGTACCCCCCCCCCCACGCCCCCCTCCCCGCAACCGGGACATGAAGGCACGGATAAGAGGAGTACCCACGTTCTCCCTGGGCTCCCAAGACCTATCCTCAGGACCATACCCTTCCCAGTCCACCAGGAAGAACTGTCGACCTCGTACGGTCTTCATGGCCACGATATCCCTTACCGCATAGATGTCATCATCGGCAATAGGAGGAGGGGCCGGACTGGCAGCAGCGGAGAAGGGACCAAGGACAACCGGCTTGAGCAGAGAGACGTGGAAGGAGTTGGGTATCCTCATCGTGGCCGGGAGCTGTAGCTTGTAGGATACCTCATTGATCTTGCTGAGGACCTTAAACGGCCCGATGTAGCGAGGACCCAGCTTGTAGGAAGGTATCTTCAATCGGATGTACTGGGAAGCAAGCCAGACCAGGTCACCAGGAGAGAAACACGGAGGATCCAGACGTCTCTTGTCAGCGTGTTTCTTCATCCGCTGGGAAGCGCGCCCAAGGGACGCTTTGACAGAGTCCCAAATGGTAGCAAAGTCACGAACTGCAGTATCAGCAGCCGGGACATCCGATGAAGGGGATATAGGCAATGGGACGGCGGGCTGGAGTCCATAAACAACATGGAAGGGAGATTCGGAGGATGACTCACTGACGTGGTGGTTATGGGAGAATTCAGCCCAAGGCAGAAGCGAGGACCAGTCGTCGTGATGGGCGTTGACATAGTGACGTAGGTATGAGGTCACGATTTGATTGACCCTCTCCACTTGGCCGTTAGACTGAGGATGGTAAGAAGAAGAAAAGTCCAGAGTCACTCCCAGATGTTTGCATAGAGCCCTCCAGAAGCGGGAGGTGAACTGAGTTCCTCTGTCGGACACTATGTGGGATGGAAAGCCATGCAAGCGGAAGATGTGATGTATATAGGCTTCCGCGAGTTCCTGAGCAGAGGGCAGTCCGGCCATAGGAACGAAGTGGGCCATTTTGGAGAATCGATCAACCACGACCCATATGACTGTGTGCCCGGAGGATAATGGCAAGTCCGTAATAAAGTCCATTGCTATGTGTTGCCACGGGACTGAGGGTATCGGTAAAGGCAGAAGACGGCCATGGGGCAAGTGTTTGGGCGTCTTGTTCCTGGCACAGGAGGAGCAGGCAGAGACAAAAGCAGCGACGTCCGTGCGAAGGGATGGCCACCAGTAATGGCGTACAATCGCACCCCATGTTCTCTTCTGACCAGCATGCCCGGCTGTTTTTGAGGCATGACCCCAGTGTAACACTTTTTGCCTGTCGGTATCGGAGACATAGGTCTTCCCGGGCGGTATCTGGGCTAGGGTAACAGGGGCCACCGGAATGATGTTGCTAGGACAGATGATGGGTTGGGTAGTCTCTTCCTCCTGCTCCATGGGCATGAAAGACCTGGACAAGGCATCAGCGCGTACATTCTTGTCCGCGGGTCGGAAGTGAAGCTGAAAGTCGAACCTGGCAAAGAATAAGGACCACCTGGCTTGCCGTGGGTTCAGTCGCTGAGCGGACCGCAGGTATTCTAGGTTCTTGTGGTCCGTGTAGATGATCACGGGATACACTGCACCTTCCAGGAGGTAGCGCCATTCCTCCAGTGCCAGTTTGACTGCCAAGAGCTCTCGGTCCCCGATGGTATAGTTGCGTTCAGGCGCTGAGAAGCCCTTGGAGAAGAATCCGCAAGTCACCATCTTCCCGGAGGAGGACTTCTGCATGAGCACTGCTCCGGCTCCTGAGGAGGAGGCATCCACCTCCAAGGTGAACTGGCGGTTCAACTCCGGACGGTGAAGTACAGGCGAGGAAGCAAAAGCCCGCTTCAAAGAGCCAAACGCGGCGTCGGCCGCAGGCGACCAGTCCTTTGGATTTGCCTCTTTCTTAGTCAAAGCGGAAAGTGGAGCAGTCAGAGCAGAGAAGTGAGGGACGAATTGGCGGTAGTAGTTGGCGAATCCCAGGAAGCGTTGGATTGCCTTCAGTCCAGAAGGGGGAGGCCAGTTGAGAATGGCGGAGACCTTCTTGGGATCCATCTGCAGTCCAGTCTCAGAGATGATGTACCCCAGAAAGGGGAGAGAAGACTGCTCAAAGACACACTTCTCATACTTTGCGTACAGACGGTTCTCTCTTAGTCGTCGTAGAACCAGCTGTACGTGCTCTCTGTGGGTTGGGAGGTCCGGAGAGAAGACAAGGATGTCATCTAGATATACTACCACACAGGTGTAGAGGAGGTCTCGGAACACGTCGTTCACCAGTTCTTGGAAGACGGCAGGGGCGTTACACAGGCCGAAGGGCATCACGCAGTACTCATAATGTCCATCGCGCGTATTAAACGCGGTCTTCCATTCGTCACCAGAGCGGATGCGCACCAGATTGTAAGCACCCCGAAGATCCAGCTTGGTGAACAGACGAGCTCCTCTAAGCCGGTCAAACAGTTCGGGGATGAGCGGCAGAGGGTACTTGTTCTTAACAGTGATCTGATTCAGACCCCGGTAGTCGATGCAGGGACGTAAATCGCCCTCTTTTTTCTTGACAAAGAAGAAACCTGCTCCAGCAGGAGAGGAGGATCTCCGAATGAATCCCCTAGCCAGGCTCTCTGAGATGTAAGTCGACATAGCCCTTGTTTCGGCTGGAGATAAAGGATATATCCGTCCTCGTGGTGGCGTTGTTCCAGGGAGCAGGTCGATGGCACAATCGTAGGGGCGATGTGGCGGCAGTACCTCGGATTCTTTTTTATCAAAGACATCAGCAAAGGACCAATAAGCCGAGGGCAGCCCCGGTAGGTTCTCAGGAACCGGAGGTCGTCGGATGGGTTGTGTGGATTTTAGGCATCTCTCATGACACGAAGCACCCCAGCGGGTGATTTCGCCAGTGCCCCAGCTGACTGATGGTTCGTGAGTCCGTAACCATGGAAGGCCCAGCAGGATCTGATGGGACATGTGCGGAAGGACGTAGAAGGCGATGTTCTCGGTGTGAAGAGCACCGATGCGCAGTTCAACCGGCCTGGTGGTCCAGGAGATGGTGTCAGAAAGGGGTCTCCCATCCACAGAGGCAATCACCAGGGGCTTGTTGAGTGGGATAACAGGCACCTGGTATTTGTCCACGGTGGCTTGCTGGATGAAATTGCCTGCTGCCCCGGAATCAAGATAGGCCTCAGCCGTGAACCGCGTCTCTCCCGTTGTCACTTGCACGGTCCATGTGACCGGATCAGAGAGAGTCCCAGCACCTAGGGTGGCCTCTCCTACCAACCCTAGGCTTTGGAGTTTCCCGGCCTTTCCGGACAGGAACGGAGGAGGTGTGTGCCCTCACCGCAGTAAAAGCAGAGACCCTGGGCAAGCCGCTCTGCTCTACGTTGTGCAGACTGACGCACTCGGTCAATCTGCATGGGCTCGTGGACGGGACTCCCAGCTGTTGAAGACTGAGGTACGGAGGGCTTCTGAGGAGGAGATGAATGCCGTAACGGGCGTCTCTCACGAGATAGCTCTTTGGAGCGCTCCTGAAAACGTATGTCCACACGAGTTGCTAGGGCAATCAGGGCATCTAGGGTGGAGGGCACGTCCCGACCCGCCAACTCATCCTTGATGCGACTCGAGAGTCCCTCCCAGAAGGCGGCTGTTAGGGCCTCATTATTCCACCCGAGTTCTGAAGCCAAAGTGCGAAAACGGATGGCGTATTGGCCCACCGTCAGTGTTCCTTGACGTAGGCGGAGGAGTGATGAAGCAGAGGCAGAAGCGCGTCCCGGCTCGTCAAAGGTGCTGCGGAATGCCTGCAGGAACTGTTGAAGATCCTTGGTCATGGGGTCCTCCTTCTCCCACAAGGGGTTCATCCACGCCAGCGCCTCGCCCTCTAGGTGGGACATTATAAAGGCGACCTTGGCTTGGTCGGAGGCGAACAGATGTGGCAGCTGCGTGAAATGAAGGGAACATTGATTTATGAAGCCCCTGCAGGTCTTGGGATCTCCAGCATAACGAGGAGGTGACGCCAAACGGAGTCGGGAAGCATCTGACGAGGTTGCCACTGGTGCGGGGACCATGGCTTGCCTGGCGGGGGACCTGGGTGCCGCAGGCGTCATTGATGCTTGTAATGTGTACAGGCGGGTGTCCACGGAGGTCATGAATTGCAGCATGCGGGTCTGGACTTCACGCTGGCGTTGGAGTTCCTCTTGCAGAGCCATTAGTGCTGCAGCGGGATCCATGGCCTGATCTTACTGTCACGGCCGGGCGGTCGGGCAGACCCAGGAGGTGGATCCACTGGACCGAACTCTCTGAGATGGTGGTAGGGAGTCCGGCAGCTGAAGCACTGATGGGCAGTAGAACAGTCCGTGCAAGAGAAGGCAGCGGAGGAGTCCCAGGGACCACGGAGTCACAGAAGGTGGTCTTGGTGACGTAGCTCAGGTTCGGAGGCCGAGGTGATATCAGGCGGGGTCCGGAACCTCTGGAGCAAGATGACGGGTCACCGCAGGGATCCGGGATGGTACGGACTGTCAGATGGCAGACGGACAGCGTGCGGGGATCAGGACACGGCAGACTGGATGGCGAGGCAGGTACGGCTCTACAAAGACAGATAGGTGAGTACAGGCACATAAACACCAAGAGACCTGACTCCTAGCTCAGGGAACACGAAGATCAGGCCCCGCCCCCTTGGACAATGACCCCCTATATACCCTGTACCTGTGCAACCTCATTTCCTGTTAATGGACGCTGGCCCTTTAAGAAAGGGTCAGTGACCGCGCGCGCGCCCTAATGCGCATGCGCGCCGCCCGGGTGCCAGAAGCCAGGGAAGGAGGCTGCGAGGAGGACGCAGGGGAGCCGGCCAGGTCCAGGGAAGCTGTCGGGCGCCGGGATCGGGGGCCCGGAGCCCTGGGACGGACGGAATCCGGTGACTGGGGAGCGGAGAGCGTGGCAGGTGAGCCGGGGAACGGGGGTGAGGACCCGGGGAGCGTGACACAATCTAAGGCTATGTGCGCATGTGTGCGTATTTCATGCAGTTACGCTGCGATCTGCACCACAACTGCACCGTAACTGCATGCATCCGACATCCCCAGCACAATCTATGAAGATTATGCAGGAGACGTGCGTACGTGGCGTATTAGAATGCGCGCTTCGGCTGCTGCCCAAAGTGCGCGTTTTAAGAAGTGACATGTCACTTATTCCATGCGCTCTGCATGCAGCCCCCGCTGTGTCTATGGGACAGGCTGCACTCAGAGCGCATGAAATCGGCTTTTTTTTTTCATTATGAACTCTTTCTGCAGCGATTTGAAGCGCATGTGTGCTGTTCAAATCGCTACAGAAATTTCTGCAGGGACAGAACGCTACGTGCGCACATAGCCTCACACTCATCTCTCTTCTCTTCATACAAGTATATATTTCATTCATCTGCTGTGATTTACCTACCTTTACAGCCTGTAGCAATGATACTGAGTTTGTACCTTGATGCTGTAAGGTCATCTAACTTGTTCACAGTATTTACGATCCATGTTGGCTTGGAAGCTATTTGTTTGTCTTGGCACCTAATTGCTTCCTGATGTCTTAGGGTCCCGTCCCACGTAGTGACGTACCAACGATCCCACCAGCGATCCGACCTGTCGCTACATTGTCGGAGGTGAGCTGTCAATCAGGCAGATCTCACCAGCGACCGGCCACCAGCCACCAGCTTTAAATGAATTAAAAAAATGACGTGAAGGTCAATGGTTATTGGGCCCTCCCCATCCTAGAAATAGCAGTCTACAGCCAACTCACAATTGGTGCATTAATTAGATTTACCAATTGTGGCGCTTTACCTGGCTGATCCTTATTTACCCTGGTACAGTGGCAATCGGGGTAATATATGGGGTTGATATCAGCTGTGATTTGTCAAACACAAGCGTATTTAAACACCCTCATCACTTCACTATCCAAGAATCCTAAATGACTTTTGATCCAAAAGTGCAGGCCTCAACCACTAACCTCAGCATGGACAATCTGGCCAATTATTTTAAAGAAATATTGACAGTATATGTCAGAAGATGATCTCCCAGTCTCCTAATATCATGTATTATTTCTCCTCCTTTTCTAGCTCATTTTCAGCCTTCAAACCGGTCACAGAAGAAGTTACCAGGCTCCTTGCATCTTCTTACTCTACTACCTGCACCAGTAACCCTATTCCCTCACACCTTCTTCAGTCCCTTTCCTCAACTTTCTCCACTCACTTAACTTAAACATTTAACTTCTCTCTCATCTGGTATCTTTTTCTGCTCCTTCAAACATGCCAGCATTCATCCATTACGAAAATAAAATACCTTGACCAAAACTAATTTTCCCTTCAACTTTAAACTTCTAGAACGCTTCATTCAGTCCTGTCTAATCCGCTATTTCTCAGATAACTCTCTTCTTGACCATATTAAATCCAGTTACCACTCCTTGTACTTTGCTGCTCTCGTATTCATGGTACCATCCACTCATATAGTGACAATTTGTTGCTCGTGGTCGTAACCATGGAAAACTAAGCTCCAATGCCCTACACATGAGGTAGGAGGCATGGCTATATCAGGAGAACTATACTACATTTCAAATTTTAGGTATTTGCTATTATTATTACACCTACTACATATTACAATAGGATCTTGGAGATGGGAATACACCTTTAATATAGTATAATCCCTCCAAATTTTTGGCTCCTTTGGCTTTTTGTCTTGTCTCATCAAAATTTTTAACTCATTTAGTGCTGAGTGATTTGCCCAGTCATGATCCTAGATATACCTGTTAATTTTTAGGCTTTCAGGGTGTAATATTTTAAGTTTCTCAAGCTATGTCTTTTTTATTATTGAGTTTACCTAATGGCTTGAATTTTTCAATAACATGCTTTTAGGGTGCATATCATTTAACCTCTTCATAACTGAAACAATGACCACAATGCACAGGCTTGCTTCACTGCCTGATGTGAGCAAGCACCCCAGTGAGAGCCATTCGCAGTCCCTGAATGGCTATCCCGGGGATAAAACAAGTTCTCAGACATAGTATAACAAAAAAAAATAAAATCCACCTTCCCTACCGGCAAAAAAGTTCTGATTATGGCTGGCGGTGTGTTGACTTTCAATATTGCTCGTTACTTGCGTCAAGCTGCTCTAATCGAGTAATGAGCATTAGAACATTTTATTGCTCGCCCATCATTTCTCATAATTACATATTCCACCGCATATTAAAATCGACACTTTAAATATTTAAACTCAGATACAGTATGTTGCTGCTGGGAATGTTGTGATCTCGATGGTAAAGACCTTAGAGTTATGGCTCCTTTTGCAGTATTTGAGCAAATTCTATTTATTATTATTAAAATAGTAACCGAAGGAAAGAAAGGGTTAATCGCACTGCAGTGGATATAAGCAGGAGATGAATCCAAGGGTTAATCTTCGTGATTTTTATTATTCAACGCGTTTCAGAGTCCAAACAACTCCATCAGGATTTAAAAACCACTGATTTACAACCATTACCATCAGTGGATTTTGACTCCTGATGAAGGAGTCGTTTGGACTCTGAAACATGTTGAATAATAAAAATCATGAAGATTAACCCTTGTATTCATCTCATAGCTTATATCCAGAGCAGCGCGATTAACCCTTTCCTCCGATTACTATTTGACTCTACTGGGTACGTGGCAGCCGACGTGGATTGATATCAGGCTCTAATGGTAGTTGTGACCCTCAAAACTCCCGAAGGTGAGTTTTTCCAAATCTCCTTTTTTCCACTCCACTAGGTTAATACACTATTTGCGTAATTTTGTCTCCTCCAGATCTTATGCTATATTTATTATTATTATTATTACTATTATTATTTTTATTAGCAGTTATTCACTAATTTTCTGGTCAAAGTGATCCCTAGAGTTTCTATTACTCTGCAGACTTGTAGTGTATAAACTATACAAGCTGTTCTTGGAGAAGATCCTGCCTAGTAATACTATTTCTTCCAAAATACTTCTAGAAATTCTTATCCTGATATTAATGTACTATGACATTAGTGCAAAACTTCACACCCACATATTGCTTGTTTACTTGGCTGGTTCCTGATTGTGGTTTACGTGTAATGAGATGGAAGTAATCTCTGAGTACTTAAACTGCATGTTACATTAAGATTTTATCAATATCCAGTTATTCCCACTGGACCACTTTATCCAGATCTCTATGTGTTCAAAGCCTTATCACATAGCTAGCTCTTAATTATCGAGTGATTCACAGTAACCTCTAATCTCTTTATGTACTTTACCATTTCCATATAATCTTTCTTAGAATGAAAGCTGCAATCGAATAATTTATTAGGTAATGTAACAAAGCATCTGTGATTTCAGTTGAAGGTTCTTGTATGTAGCGTACGGTTTAGTATTTGTTCTGGCTTATGGCACTAGAAAAGAAACAGGAAGCATTGTGAAAGAAAGCAAAATATAGCTTTATCTCGTCTTATCCCTAATTAAGCTTACATGATATCATATCACATTGTGTCTGCATTGTATTTTGTATTCTTCTTAGCTCATCCACTTTTTTATTGGCTTTATGGTTTTGTTTTCGCTTGCAATAACAAAGTAATCTGGATTACACCTTTCTGTGGATTACTATATATTCAACTAGTCGAATTCCCTGGAACTAACAATTTCACGAGAATTAAAAAATTTAGTTTGCAGATCAAAAAAATAAATTTTCGTGCACCACCAAAGCATCGGAGTGGAATTGTCTCAGTTTGCGTTGCCTTCTGGGTCCATCATAATATCCTGTAGCTATGACATCCTACTGATTATCATACCTTGTACCTTGGCCATCACAGCTTGGTGGTTTTTATTGGAGCACAGTTTGTATGACATGGTTGTTTTACATCTCCACAGTCACTGAGTAAATCTCTTGTGTAGAGTGCAAGCACCTAAGATCAGGCGGATATTTTCTTTCTCTCCTGTAAAGTGTAGGATCTTATGGTCAGTGAGGTTCTCTCCTCTCTATTACGTGTGTTTGATAAGCAAAGTTGTTTTCCATCTCCAGAGTCACTGGGTAAGTCTCTTCTGTAGAGTGCCAGTCCTTATTGTCAGACGGATATATTCTTTCTCTTCTGTAGAGTGTAAGCTCTCATGGTCAGGGAGGTTCTCTCTCTTCTCTCCAACATGTCTTTATGATCAAAGTTGTTTTCAATCTTCAGGGTCACTGGGTAAGTTTCTTCTGTAGAGTGCAAGCACCTAAGGTCTGATGGGTATTTTCTTTCTCCTGTAAAATGTAGGCTCTTATGATCCATGAGGTCTATCCTCTCTCCCATGTGTGTTTTACGGGCAAAGTTGTTTTCCATCTCCAGAGTCACTGGGTAGGTCTCTTCTGTAGAGTGCCAGTCCTTATGGTCAGACGGATATTTTCTTTCTCTTCTGTAAAGTGTAAGCTCTCATGATTAGGGAGGTTCTCTCTACTCTCTACAACATGTCTTTATGATCAAAGTTGTTTTCAATCTTCAGGGTCACTGGGTGAGTTTTTTCTGTAGAGTACAAGCACCTATGGTCTGATGGGTATTTTCTTTCTCCTGTAAAGTGTAGGCTCTTATAGTCCATGAGGTTCTCTCCTCTCTCCCATGTGTGTTTTACGAGCAAAGTTGTTTTCCATCTCCAGAGTCACTGGGTAAGTCTCTCATGTAGAGTGTAAGCCCCTATCGTCAGATGGGTATTTTCTTTCTCTCCTGTAAAGTGTAGGCTCTTATGGTCAGTGAGGTTCTCTCTCATTCCTCTCTCCCACGTGTTTTATGAGAAAAGGTGTTTTCCATCTCCATAGTCACTGGGTAACTCTCTTCTGTAGAGTGTAAACCCCTATGGTCAGATGGATATTTTCTTTTTATGTAAAGTGTAAGCTCTTATGATCAGTGAGGTTCTTTCTCCGCTCTCTCCCACATGTCTTTTGCGAGTAAAGTTATTTTCCATCTCCATAGTCACTGGGTAAGTCTCTTCTATAAAGCGCAAGCCCCTGTGGGCAGAAGGGTATTTTCTTTCTTGCCTGTAAAATGTAAACTCTTATGATCAGTGAACTTCTCTGTCGCCTGTATAATGTAAGCTCTTGTGGTCAGTGAGGCTCTCTCTCCTTTACCCCACAAGTATTTTACAGGCAATTACAAGCTTTACAGTATTGAAATTGGTGCAAATTTATTCCCCGCTAAAAAAAATTTTAGGAAAATTTTGTCAAAGTCGGCAAATCAAAGTTTTAAAAGATTCACTCTACTCTAGTTTCTATAATAAAGTATAAAAAAGATTCTAAAAGCTGCACTTATTACATAGAAACTGGCTGCCATCACCGCCTAGACCACATTAGTTCTAGATAGTTCTGTTTCATATAACTTGTTCTTGATAGTTCTGTTTCATATAACTTGTTCTTGATAGTTCTGTTTCATATAACTTGTTCTTGATAGTTCTGTTTCATATAACTTGTTCTCGATAGTTCTGTTTCATATAACTTGTTCTTGATAGTTCTGTTTCATATAACTTGTTCTTGATAGTTCTGTTTCATATAACTTGTTCTTGATAGTTCTGTTTCATATAACTTGTTCTTGATAGTTCTGTTTCATATAACTTGTTCTTTTTTTTTTTTTTTTTTTTTTACTGCACTATTCTAAGTCCTGTTGTGTATGATAGTTCTGTTTCATATAACTTGTTCTTTTTTTTTTTTTTTTTTTTTACTGCACTATTCTAAGTCCTGTTGTGTATAAATACGTGACTCTTCAGATTTTGTGTTATACCATGCCTGATGAAGAGACCTGAGTAGTCTCGAAAGCTTGCAATTATTACCATCTTTTCAGTTAGCCATTAAAAGGTATCAACCACTGAGGACTCTCTGTTCTTTTAAACAATTTTTTTAGACCACATTAATGATAATCAACAGCAGCTCCAATGTCCTGAAGACCCAAAAATGACAGGAAGGAAAAAAAGTCGAAGAGCTGAGGACTAAGTGAGTGGAAAAGTATGTGAGGGTTGAGGAGAGTTTCTTTATATTTTATCGGCTTCACAGTAGCTTAAATTTTGTGAAAAATTTATTGTAAGAAATCAAATTCCTCCCCATCAAAATAAGCCGATCTGCCCAAATCAAAATTCAGAGACTTTCCGTAAACTCTAGAAATAATATCTATATTAAGCGTACCCTTGAAGAAGCTGCCATTTGGAATGGCAATACATTTGGAGCTTTTCCCCATACAACCTATTTGTCCATTTACATATTTGGAAGTATTTTTTGCATTTTATTTTGGACTTTCTATTTTCTGTATTACTATTGGTTTACCATTTTATTTCTATAGCACGTTTTTGTGGCATTCATATCACTTGTTATTGGGGGCAGCACAGTGGCTCAGTGGTTAGCACTGCAGTCTTGTAGTCCTGGGTTCAAATCCCACCAAGGACAACATCTGCAAACAGTTTGTTCTCCCCGGGTTTGCATGGGTTTCCTCCCACACTCCAAAGACATACTGATAGGGAGTTTAGATTGTGAGCCCCAATAGGGACAGTGTTGCCATGTAAAGCGCTGTGGAATTATTGGTGCTATATAAATGATGATTATTATTATATAGATGTATATAAATAATTAATTTCATACACTTTTTGTGAGAGATTTTAATCCTTATTTTATCACATGGTCATGAGGTGGCAATCCTTTAACGATTATGTCTACAAGTGTTCTTAGTGTGTTTAATGAATTTAATCTTTGTAATGTTATGATATAGTTACTTTTATGACCTGTGGCACAACGTGTGGTGGCCCTTGAAAAAGGATCACGAAACGTGCGTCGGGCTCTGACCAGTGACTACCTGATCCTGTCTGGTTATCGGGAGGGTGACTCTACCTAACCCTGTGTGTCCTGCATGTCCTTAAGGTAAACACACGTGGAAATTTTGCTAATATACTGCACTGTACGCAGACTGTTGACAGCATGGGTGAATAGGCCCCCCTTTTTTCGAGTGGGATATTACCGGAACGTGGTCTGTGGGAGGTGGACTTATGTACATGTCTGCATTATCTGCATTCTGGTGTCCTTTTGTCCCCCCAGACATCCTTTACTTTTACTATTATTAATATATGTAGTCATGTGGTCTCCACCTTTTTGAGATTTATTACCTCCTTGCTACTTGCCTCTTTCTTATTGTGTATCTACCATATAGAATTTTTTTCTCTTTATATGTATGTCTTTTATATATATTTAATAAATTAGTGGTTTTTTACACTCCATTGTGTGTTGTCACATTTGTTTGCATTAATGTAGGAGTTGATCCTGTAATCATTTGCAAACATGGGGGAATGTATGTGCACTTGCACTTGATATTGGTCTATAACATGATCTCCCCCATTTTCTCCATGAATATTGCATTCATCGTTAGTGTTGTTGTAGCGTGTGACAGCTACGTGCGATTGCGATTGAACGTAAAACCGTTCATCGCATACACGTCGTTCTTTTCCTTAAAATTGCACGTCGGGTTGTTCAATGTTCCCGAGGTACCACACATCGCCGTGTGTGACACCCCGGGAACGATGAACAGATCTTACCTGCGTCCCGTGGCTCCCGCCGGCAATGCGGAAGGAAGGAGGTGGGCGGGATGTTTACGTCCCGCTCATTTCTGCCCCTCCGCTTCTATTGGCCGGCTGCCGCATGACGTCGCTGTGACGCCGAACGTCCCTCCCACTCCAGGAAGTGGATGTTCACCGCCCACATCGAGGTCATATGCAAGGGTAAGTACGTGTGACGGGAAATAATTGTTTGTGCGACACGGTCAACATATGATGGGGGCGGGTCACATCGCATACGATATCGTATGTGATATCGTAAGGTGTAAAGCAGCCTTAAGGCTGCCAGAAGGAATAAACTTAATTCCTCCCAAAAGCCGAACAGCTTTAGACCACTATTTAACTACAAATTAAACCCATGTGAGGTTTTTTTACATGACAGGTTCCCTATGTAGAATCTGTCAAGCTTTCATTTTCGATAGCATTGTTAGTAGATTAACAAGACATATAATGGCATGAAACCTTGACACCATCGTGAGTAGAACCTTCTGAAACATAATAAAAGGGTAACAAAAGCAAAGTGATATATTTTTAAGAATATAATGTATTTTAGACATTTCTTAAAATTAAGAAAATATTTTAAAAAATATTTTAAATTTCTTAAAATTCCCATTACTGTAACCAACCAAACAACAATATAGACATATTGTAGGTATTTGGAACAAAACAAATTTAAAAAAAACAAACAAAAAAAACCCAAACAAACTTGTATACAATGTTTGACCTCAACATTACATCTCATAACCTTTCTTGTAAGAATATAGAATAGAAATGTGCCATAGCAGGGTTGTCACCATTATTTTTTTGGGACTTTTCGATTTTTACAATTGGCAACAGTAAGACTTGTTTTGATGTGTGTGTGCCTGGGTAGTAGTAGACAGCTGTGTATGAACACAGGCAATGTCTCTTTTCTAGCTTTAACAACTAAGACAATTGGCTTGTACAATGTCTTCACAGCTCATTTGCCAGAGGTCAACCTGTGGCCATTCTACCTCGCATGGACATGCATGACATACTGCTGTTTTGTGCCAAAGGTTGAGTCCCACTGCAAAGCCCTTGATTGGTATTTCTCATAACATCAATATGTCATACTGTATGTACTGTTACTAGTGCCTTTGTCTCTAAGAAATATTTACTTAAAATCAATCTTCGCTTAATGCACACAAACTTGGCTTGTGTGTCACTAAAGCCAATGTTATACTCTAAAAACCCAGTAGGTGTGGTGTTTACTCACATAGATGCCATATAAATGGCATTTACCCAGATGTCCATGCTGCAAATAGAAGTCTTAATTTTCAGTTGTTTCCCAATACTCAAGTCTGCCAAAATCCACTCATGTCATTCGTGGGATGTTTTGAAAAATGTTAAGATACCTTTCAAATTATTTTAGATATCACTTTGGGGCATTCCACAAATGTTGGGTCACTAGTGAAGCAGAAAAAGGAATCACAACAGCACCCTCAAGTACTTTACCTGTGGTGACTCTGAAGCTTATATACCATGTTTTCAGGTTTGTAAGACGCACTACCCCCCCCAACAAACTGAGGGAAAAATGGGGGTGGGTCTTACAAACTGCGTATGGCTTACCTGTGGTTGCAGTGGTGGCACAGGGTCGGCAATACGGAGGGCTCGTGGGGTGTCACGGCGGCGGGTACCATTGATCTGTGGGCTGCTTTGAAATGCTGGTGGTTGAAGCAATAGACTTCAAGAAAATGGCAGCGGAGGCCAATCTGCACACGCACCACCTCCACGGCCATTTCCTTGAAGTCCATTGCGTCAACGGCCAGCAATTCAATGGAACCTGCACTCCGCCGGCAGATCAATGGCGCTCATTGCCGCGACACCACATGAGCCTGCAGTAACGGCAACTCCCCGCTGACCCTCTTAAGCCGTGACATCCCCTCCTCCGAGCCCGCCAGCATACCAGTGGCGCTTGCCATCGTGACACCCAACGAGCCCGCAGTATCGCCGACCCTCCGAACACTGACCCTCTTGAGCTGCGACACCCCCTCCTCCAAGTCCGCAGCATCGCCGACCCTGCCTCCTGTGACTTTCCTGAGCCATTACACTACCACCACCACTCCCCCCTGGTGAGCTAATATAAGAGGCAATAGATTATAAGATGGACCCTCATTTTAACAGTAAAAGTAACACTATTTTCCTCCTTCAAATTTGGGGGCGTCTTATAATCCAGTGGGTCTTATAAAATGAAAATTATGATATGTTTGCGTAATATGTCCTCCATGCTGATGTGTTGTCATTTGTACTGTATGCGGTAATGATATTGTGATTTAAATCTGCAAGGATTCAATGAATATGTATCAGATTGCGGATATTGATTACTGTTTTGCTCCTGGAGTTTGAAATAAAATTCTTCTTGTATAGTACAAATTACAACATGTTCTCACATTCCCTAAAAACTCAGTTTTTAATTAGATTAATTCCCAAACTAAAGGTTACTGGTTCGAATTAAGGAGCAGCCATGAAGAAGATTTCCCAAAAAAAGAGAAACAGGAACGTACAGCTCATCAATAGCAGTCTCTTGGCCAAGAAAATTACCAACCTGCATCATGTGAGTGCCATGATAATTGGAAGAATATGAAATGAAGTCCGTCCATCCATTGACAAGCCAAGATGTGGATGTCCACGCAAAATATTGGAGTCAACAAGTTGGTTCTTCACAGGGCTGATCAGTTCTAGTGCGACAAACAGTGGAGGTGGCTCATATGCTTTGTAATAATAAGATCGCAGACATCGATGCAGGAATCATGTGATGCACATCTCACAAGTCTTTAATGGTGGCCTGAAAAAAGCCAAAGAAGCCTTAACTTCAATATCATTATTAGAAGCATTGGCGTGAGTTTGCAAAGAAGTATGAAAAGTGGACTGTAGTAGATTGGAAACGGGCAATTTGGAGAGATGAGACAAAGTCAATATGCTAATATGCTATACTCTGAAGGGTGCACATGGGTCTGGAAAAAAACAAGAAAAAATGGACTAACACTAGAAGGCCCAGAGAGGGGTCATTTAACATTTCTACCTTTGGAACCCAGAGACGGGTCGAATGACCTGAAGGATTTTAGCTAACATCCTATAATCACCATCTTTTGTTCTGTAATTAAGGCCATTACTGTCGCACCACAGGAAGTTGTTGTTTTCCATTGAATTTAGCCATTTAGTTTCTAGTTTGCTCTATTCAGTTTGGACTAAGGGTAATTTGACCCTCTTTCGGGACTTCAGGGGGGAGCTCGAAATTTCTGGGACTTCTTGTGCTAATGGAAAATTCAAGAAATTGAAGGAACTGGGAAGTTCAGTAGGGGAAGCTTGACTTGACCAGGATCGATGGTGGTTTCAATGCTGAAGTATATGTGAGTATCCTACAAGATGAGTTACTTCGTACACTTGTGTACTATGGGTACGAAAAGGATGAGAGTGTTCCAGCAGTACAACCAGATACATACGTCAAGATTGGTGAAGAAATGGTTTAATGACAATGATATAGAGTTGGTACATTGGCCCCCACAGTCCCCAGACCTCAACCCAATCGATCACTTTGTGGATAGAGTTGAAGAAAAATCTGCATACATACCTAAGTGAGATGACCAGTATGCACCAACATTGGGAACGTGTAGAAGAAACCTGGGATCAAATTTGAATTAAGACATGCTTGCTTCTGATTGAGAGGATGCCCAGAAGGGTTCAGGCAGTGTTGGAAGCCAAAGGTGGATTTAGAAAATACTAACAAAATTATACAAATTTAAATTTAGAATTTTAGGAGCAAAACAGTAACAATGCAGTCACATGACAAAAATCTGCATTAGTAATCATACACTGAATAGTTGTAAGTTAAATTTATGTATGAGATAACCAAGATAAATGTCTATAAAATGCAGGTCAAAAGTTTAAAACATTGTTACCCTTTTGCTTGTCAGTGTATAACTCCATTAAATAGTATTAAAGAGTAATTTTCTTCTTTTCTTTTAGCCCTTTTCAGACATATGACATACAGTTACAGTTATATCCTATGCTGTCTTATTGCTTTGATGGGGGGCCTAGGAATGGAACCCCCATTTTTGCCAAAAAATAATGGCTGTGATATACAGCCAACATCTGCCTCTAACAGCCACTTTTGGAATAGAGCATTGACAGCATACAGAGAAAGGGGTGCATCTTTGTTCTGCGTCCCAGAGACAATCACAGGGAGTTATGGGCTGGTATGACAGACGGTGGTCTGCTGAAGATTTCATGGCTGAGATGACGGTACTCCTGTGAACACCTGACTAGTGCTCATAGAACACCATACTTTTTGCTACGTAAAACAATACAATAGTATTGCTTCATATAAAAAAAGTGATCAGTTGATCGCAGGTTAGGAACTAACAAAAACTGTGGAAAAATAGGTAAAAACAATCTATTCAAAAAATAGAAAATATATAATTTCACCCCCTTTATATCAGTTAAAAAAAGAAATAAAACATGCATAAACATGCTTTTGCTACATATGCAAACATCTGATGTATTTATCAAAATAAAAAAATTAAATTAACCTGATCAGTAAACAGTATAATGTGAAAAAAATCTAAACATCAGAATTATGTTTTTTCAGCCACTGCAACACTGAAAAAAATGCAATAAGAAGTGATCAAAACATAGTTTCTACTGCAAAATGTTAACAATAAAAATAATTACTTAGATTGCAAAAAACAAGAACTCACACAGCTCCATCAACTGAAAATTGAAAACATTACTGGTCTCGAAAATGGCGACAACATTTTTTACAAATATCTGCAATTTGTTTCACCACTTAATTAAAAGAAATTTCTGCTGCATTGAGGCAGTTTTCAGGAGGACTGTCATGATCCAGGACCGGTATTCTCCGCTCCAGAGTTTCACAGACCCGGCGTGATCATGTCAGGGGTTAACCCCTATAAGCCTTGTTCTGGGTTCAGGAGACACTATTTCTGCTCACTGCACTTGCATTCCTGTGCTGGTTATAGTTTTGCTCTACAGCCTGTGACTGGCTCTGGTGAGATTTCCTGTTTGATCTGACTCCTTGTTACCATGCCCTGACCTCTACCCTCCCCTATTCGGCCGTCTATCCCAGTCCTTGACTTCCCGCTCCTGTCAGTTGTTTACTCATCCTGGTTCATCTCCCTTCCCATGTTTGTGTCTCCTCACCCTCCAGTCTTGTCTTCTGTTCCCTGTGCCCTTTGTGTTTCTCTCTGCATACCTGATCTCTCTGCTTCTGGCTCAGTTCTGTTTTCTGACTTGATTTTGATCCTCCCTTTGCAGTGACTTGACTTTCCTGGCTTGACCCTGACTGCTTGACTACTCTATTGCCCCCTGGTGGTTCACCTGTGAACTGCTTGCTGAGGTTACTCTGCTGTACTTCAGCTGCCTTTCTGTTACACTGTTACTCTGACTCTCCTTCACTACTCTGCTGCTACCTAGCGGGGAATATGCTGTACTACATCTTACTAGCCCTTTGTACAGCGTGACAAGTACAACATCTAAAAAAGGAAAGTTTTTCTTTTGCTAATTTTTGTACGTTTGACCTGTATTTCATATCTATGACCCTCATTTGGTGACTCCACTTATTGAATGGATTTTACATTCAGAAGCTATTGTACTTAGTATGGTATGTGGGAGTGGATACATGAATTGTTATCATTAATTTTGTGACCCTGTTTATTTAACCTGGTTTGGTCAAACTGGTTGTTAGTGGATATTTTGGTACCAGCAGGCTTTAGCTTGGGGATTTTTAAAGGATTTCCGAGGGTGAGTCAACAGTGAGCGCGTCCGCTATTTGCACATTTTAGGGTACCAACTTCCACGTCAAGGTAGGGTCAGCTCCTAGTGGCAGTTTTAGAGTCCTACAGGTTTTGATTAGATTCTACATGGTGGGCCATAATTATTGACAGACTCTGGGTGGGCCAAAAGTATGGATACACCCTGATAAACCCACGGCGTCACCCAGCCTCAAATGTTTTGCCCCTCCCATGTACTAATATGCCACAAACGGTAAGGTGATATCAGGAGCCACTTCCATTTTATCAGGGTGTATCCATACTTATGGCCCACTCTGTGTATCAACCTTTTTTCACCTAGTCTTCATACTAAGCATTGCCCTTTTGGGTACTTTGTATTGAGTTTTTTACTAGATATACCCATTTGTTGTGTTTTTAATGTATATTTAATAAACTGTATATATTAGGTATTTTTTTGTTTGTTAACTCACTTTTTGGATTCCTTCCATATTGTCTATTGTTAGCTAGCAAGTCAGGAATTGGTTATTTTCACCAAATACACAAATGTGAGGCTACAGTAAAGCTACTGATATTGACAGATGTATTAAATCCTCTCTGTTTACCTATTTGACAAAAATAAATTGTGAAATCCTTCTAAAGAGAGCACTAGAGAGCACTGGAGAGCACACACCTCAGGACAACAGCACATCCAGGCTGCTGGTCCAACCTGTCAATCAATCATGAGCGCTCTGCCCCCAAGGAAGCCAAGAGGTGGGGAAGCTGTATGTTACAGAAAATAAATGATGAGTCGACATCTTAAAGGGGTTGTCCAATAATAAAGCCTACACTCAACTACTGTACTGGTGATGTTCCAGTGGTGCCATGGCTTGCGTTCCCAAGGCTCAAGAAATGTTGTGACATCACACGAGCCCTGCATCCAGTCAGCGCTGGCTTCTGTCTCCCTGCCTTTGGACACAGGAGCTATTAACAGGAAGTGAGCTGCAGCACTCACTTTCTGTTGATTAATTAATTTGTTCAAAAGCAGGGAGACAGAAGTTAACAGAGATTGAATGTGGGTCTCACGTGACGTCAAAACATTACTTGAGCCTCGGGAATGCAAGCCATTGCACCAGTGGAACAGCACCACTACAGGAGGTGAGTATAAGCTTTATTATTTTACCTGGGGGAATAAAAAATGGTTGACCTAGCAGTGGACAACCCCTTAATGTTTAATCCATCTATGATTTTGGCAAAGAATTTGACTTGGGTACTAAAGACCAAAGCCACAAACTGATTCAGGTGACTAAAATGGAAAAAGTAAGAAAGAAAAAGTTAAAATGGAGTAGTATATTTTTTCTTGATTCTTAATTAGTTCTAAGTAAAAATTGAGTTTCATAGATTGGTATTATTATGTATTTTTATATATACTTGGTTTTGCGTTTCATGGCATGCCAAGAGTTCCCCCATTCACCGTATGATGTAGCATTTTTGTGACATTACTTTTGTAACAAATTGATCAATGGGGGCTTTGTCTTCTAACTTGTGAATATTAAAGAATATTAAAGGATTGACACGAGATACAAACACATATGTCAGTGAATTATAGGAGTAGCTCTTTAATACATTTTAGATTTAGTGGTCCTTTAATTAAGAGGCCCTTTTAGATAATAATATTTATATGCAAAGCTGAGGAAACGTGCCAAAATAATCATAAACTGTAAAAGAGCAGAAATTCTTCGAGGTAAACAGTACACTAGAACACCAAAGTGGAAGCGCCTAAGTCAAATAATATCTTTTTAAAGCTTTGCTTATTTTAGAGAAAAGGATTATGAAATCTTTTTAGTCAACATTATTCAGCGACTTTGTTCATCCACCGAAGGCGTTGCCCAAAACTTGGCCGCACAGTTTGTGTGACTACACTTACGAGGTCACCTCATGGTTTTATGTGAAGGTAGATAATCAGTGAGATATCATAAGCTGCCTATTTGGGGGACTAAGGATCAAATAACATTTAAAACTCTGTGATCATTAAAATCCCCAAATCTCCTTCCATATTTCTTAAAGCCATAAACATCCCATTATTAGAAATAGGAAATGAACCTTTCGGTTGAATAGTAGCCATTGAGATTAGAAATTCTCCTCTAAAATGTAAAATAAATCCCTTGAAAAAGTATATCGGGCTTCATGCCAGTACCACAAACTCTGTAAAATAATTACTCCAGAATGACTCTATAAAGAGACAATAAGCCGGTAACAATTTACCAATTTTTTGGCACAGTTTATTTACCGTATTTACCGTACCCGCTAATCAACTTTCTCAATCCAGATCTAAGGTATTGTATTGGAAATCTATTTAGAGAGACTGATAGTCTTTTGTTAAAGGGGGTTTCTTTAAGGTGTTACTGCTTTGTGCGGTGCAAAGCAAACTTAAGCCCCCCTCTGTGGGAGGCAAGGAGTTATGTAGCTCATTAAACCTTAAGAAAGCAAGGGGAGAAGCTGCTTCCAATTACTAGGATGAAAATTAATGAAATAAAAACTACAGACAGGCTGCAGTATTATGCAATAAAAAGGGCTTTGCTGGCGTTAACAAGGCACTATGTAATATTTGCGTGGTTCAAGCTCAGCTTTGCCCCGAACACATGGTGATTCTGCACATAAAATGTATCCATATTAATGAATTAAAAATCCTTGATAATCCCACACAATTTTCTGTTCTCTACTACTATAAAAAGGCCAAGGAGAATACGCGCTTATTGGGCTTCTATCGGAAGGACAGGTCCGATGACCGTCAGGCACTGTAAACTCTTGCTTCATTCACGGTCAGTTGAAGCCTCTGGTTTAAATTTAGTATGTACTACTTATCACATGAACTTCCTATAGACCTTATTTTGTCTAGGAAAACTCATGCCACCTGCTCGAAGAGTTTGATCTTCTAACAACTACGTGCGTGCAAAGGATGACTCGATGTGTAGCTCTGAGAGCTTTTCTTGGGCTGTGACCTTGCTCACATCACGTTTATAATAAAGATGGCATGTGGTTAACTGGATTTATGGTGAGACAAAAAGACTGACAGGTTTCCCAGAAGGAAAACTCTTGTTATCTTCAATGGGAAAAATGCTGCAACCAAATGCATATTTCGGGAGATGAACTCAACTTAAACTTTCCTCTTGGCAGTTAATGGCTGCTTAAACACATGATATATAGAATTGGCTGATATAGATACACTAGCAGTACAACTGGTACAAAGGCGAAATTACAGTTTATAACAAAGACAATCTTATCACAATGATATAGCAACAATTTTATAATGTAACATTGTACTAACTTTTGGCATGACCACCTTTGGTGGAATTTCCTTTTGTACTCTTGGATTTATAATGCTTATGTCTTTTCTGAAAATCTATCATTTTATGACCTTTGCTTTTAAACAAAAGCAATAAATGATACCATGACAAGACTACTGGAAGAAAAAAAAATCATCCATATTGTTTAATATTGTTAAATTGTAAATTAAATCTGCAAGTAATAGGGTCTAGCAGAAAGTCAGGAAACTGGTAGCCTTCAGGTTCAATAAGGTTTTCTCACTTGGCCGTTGATTCCCTGTTGACATGATATTGTTTCAAAAGTAGGTCCAGGAAGGTTCATTCATATGATGAATATACTAAATGATTGTTCATCAGGTGAAATGATTTTAAGGGGAACCTGTTATTTGAGTAAAGGTGCCTAAACAACAGGCAGCATGAATCAAAACATGACAGCCAGGTAGATTTTCTCTGAAGCCCTCTACCAATTCAGAGAAAGTATAGTTAGAAAATTTGCTGGTTGGGACCATAGATGAAAACCAGACTTTCTCCACCCAATGCCTTCCATTGCTGCTGCAGTTGATTGACAAGCTTCTCCAATAGCAAGAAATCTGTCAAGCACTTCTAGCACCTTTTGGAGAAGTCGGCCGGTGGCGGCACTGCACTAGTCTCATCTATAGCCATTGTCTCCAAATCTTTAAATTATAAGTTTTCTAACATGCTAGAGCATTTAGAATAAAAATATACCTGACTGCAATTGTACAACTAAGCAATGATTTTCTAAGTCAAAATGACCACTTTTTGCCCAATAAGCCATTTTCCCTCCCCGGTATCGTGTGACTCATTAGTGTTACAAGGTCTCAGGTGTGAATGGGGAGCAGGGGTGTTGCATTTCATGTTATCGGTCACACAACCTCTTGCACTCTTTCACTGGAAGTTCAACACTGCACCTCATGGCAAATAATTCTCTGAGGAGCTGAAAAATAGAATTGTTCACACTACATAAAGATGGCCTAGGCTAGAAGAAGATTGTCAACACATTAAACCTGAGCTGCAGCACGGTGGTCAACAACATACAGGTTCCACTCAGAACAGCCCTCTGTATGGTCAACCAAAGAATTGGAGGGCATGTGTTCAGCATCAAATCCAGAGGTTGTGTTTTCAAAATGGACGCATACTGTAAGTGCTGCCTGCATTGCTGCAAATGTTAAAAGGGTGGGGGTCAGTGCTGAGACCATACGCCACACACTGCATCAAATTTGATTGCATGGCAGTTGTCCCAGAAGGAAGCATCTTCTAAAGTTGATGCACAAGAAAGCCTGCAAACAGTTTGCTGAAGACAAGCAGACTAAGGACTTAGATTACTGAAACCATGTGCTGTGGTCATATGAGAAAGAAGATCATTTTATTGGGTGCAGATGGTGTCAAGTGTTTGTGGTGGAAATCAGGTAAGGATGCATGAGTGCTGTTGTTTGTTTTGAGCTATAGTTCATTGAGGGAACCATGAATGCCAACATGTACTGTGATATACTGAAACAGAGCATGATCCCCTCTCTTCATAAATGGGACCACAGGGCAGCATACCAATATGATAACAACCCTCAATACACATCGAGAACAACTACTGCCTTGCTAAAGAAACAGATGGTAAAGGTGCTAGACCATAACTCTATTGAGCATCTGTGGGCATTCTCAAATGGAAAGTGGAAAAGCACAATGTTTCCAAAATCCATCAGCTTTGTGATGTCATCATGAAGGAGTGGAAGAGGATTTCAGTAGCTTCTGTCAAGCTCTAGTGAACTCCATGCCCAAGAAAGTTAAAGCAGTGCTTGAAAATAATGGTGGCCACAGAAAATATTGACACCTTGGACACAACTTGGTCATTTTTATTTATCGGTGTACTCCCTTTTGATTCCAGCGGTTTAGACATTAATAGCTGTGTGTTGAGTTATTTAGAGGGCGCACCAAATTTACACTGTTATACAGGCTGAACACTGACTATTGTACATTGTATAAGTGTCAGATCTTCAGTGTTGTCCTATGAAAAGATATAATAAAATATTTACAAAACTATGAGGGTTCTACTCACTTTTCGTAAATACTGTATGCACCCAAAGCCCCAGTGTATGCCAAAATAATGTCTTTTTTAGAGATGAGCGAACCGGTCGCGGTTCGGCTCGAGTTCGGTTCGCCGAACGGGCGTCTCGTTCGAGTTCGGTTCGGCGAACGTTCGACGAACCGAACTCGAACCGCATAGGAAACAATAGGAGGCAATCACAAACACATAAAAACACATTATAAATGTACACATACAGTTAATAAACATTGCCATAACACTTACCGGTCCCCACGATCCCTCCTGCACTCTGTCTCCTGCCGCTATTCCATCTGATGATCGCTGAATCCTCCCGGTAACCAGCACTGCCAGCAGTGATGCAGGAACTATCGTGACGTGAAAAATAGCCATGTGACCAGTCACGTGCCTGTTATCTCATTGGCTACAGACTGGTCATATGACTATGACGCGTCATGTAGGACCTGTCATTGCATCTCTCTGTTACACGGTGCACGTTTATGTATCGCCGTGTACCGGCGACATGCTCTAGCTCGACTCCCCGCTCTGCTTCCCCGTTCCCTTAAGGTACCGTCCCACTAAGCGACGCTCCAGCGATCCCACCAGCAACCTGACCTGGCAGGGATCGCTGGAGCGTCGCTGCACTGGTTGCTGGTGAGCTGTCACACAGGCAGATCTCACCAGCAACCAGTGACCACAGCCCCCAGCCAGCAGCACGCGTGGAAGCGATGCTGCGCTTGGTAACTAAGGTAAATATGGGGTAACCAACCCGATATTTACCTTGGTTACCAGCGCACACCGCTTAGCGCTGGCTCCCTGCACTCCTAGTTACAGTACATAGCGGGTTAATTTAACCCGATGTGTAGTCTGGCTATGTGTACAGGGGGCTGGCACTGGCAGCGTGAGAGTGGCGGACGCTGGTAACTATGGTAAACATCGGGTAACCAAGGAAAGGGCTTCTGGGTTACCCGATGTTTACCGTAGTTACCAGTGTCCGCAGAAGCTGGCTCCTGACCGGCTGACGCAGCCGGTCAATCACGGAGATCACCGTTGCCATAGCAACGCGCTTGGTAGCGATGACGGGGACGTCCCGCTACCAGCACGCAGCGGCACCGGAATCACGTGATCGGAGCAGCGTTGCTATGGCAACCTGTGCCACCGCTTACAGCCGGGAGCCTGTGGTCACTCTCACAGAGTGATTTCTGCACGGAGCACAGCGTCTTTCCCCATGCAGCTGTGCTGTCTGATGGAGCAGAGCTGCATGTGTTGAAGGGGAAAGAAGACAGAAGAGCAGGATCATGGAGGGCTGACAGGGGGTAATAAAGATGGAGTCTCTAATGTGTCTGTGTATTTATTTCTATTAAAGTATTTTTTCTCTGTGTGGTGTTTTTTTTTAACCCTTTATTGGAGATTCTTAATGGCCGGGTCAAACGTGCCTGACATTAAGAATCTCTGGCTTAATACTGGCTAGTAAAACAAAGCCAGTATTAACTCATGATTACCCAACAAGCCACCCGGCTCCAAGGCTGTTGGAAGACTTGGATACAGCGCCAGATGATGGCGCTTCTATGAGAGCGCCATTTTCTGGGGCGGCTGCGGACTGCAATTCGCAGCAGAGGCGCCCAGAAACCTCGGGCTAACCTGTGCTGTGGATTCCAATCCCCAGCTGCCTAGTTGTACCCGGCTGGACACAAAAATGGGGCGAAGCCCACGTCGTTTTTTTTTTTTTTTTTTAATTATTTCATAAAATTCATGAATTAATTAAAAAAAGGGCTTCCCTATATTTTTAGTTCCCAGCCAAGTACAAATAGGCAGCTGGGGGTTGGGGGCAGCCCGTACCTGCCTGCTGTACCTGGCTAGCATACAAAAATATGGCGAAGCGCACGTCATTTTTTTTTTAAGTTTTGGCAAAAAAAATAAAAAATGCTTCCCTGGATTTTCCATTGCCAGTGAAGGTAACACCAAGCAGTGGGGGTTAGCAGCCAGTAGCTGCTTGGATTACCCTTAGCTAGCAATACAAAAAATGCAGCAGGAGCCCATATATATTTTTTTTAATTATTTCTTTAAATAACTAAAAACAAAAAGGGCTTCCCTGTATTTTGATTGCCTGACATGACAGTGCTGTAAAAATAAATCTTTAAAAAAAATGACGTAGCGCTCCGCGGTATTTTTGATTCTCAGTGCAGATAAAGCAGACAGCTACGGGTTGCCACCCCCATCTGCCTGGCTTTACCTTCGCTGGCAATCAAAATACAGGGAAGCCTATTAATTTTTTTTATTTAAAAAATAGTTAAAAAAAAAATGATGTTGGGTCCCCCCATTTTTGATAGCCAGCTAGGGTAAAGCAGACGGCTGTAGCCTGAAAACCCACAGCTGGCTGCTTTACCGTGGTTGGGGATCCAATGTGGAGGTCCCCCCAGGCTCTTTTTTATAATTATTTTATAAATAATAATAATTACAAAAAAAAAGTAGGGTCCCCCCCCAAATTGGATCACCAGCCCATAGCTGCCAATAAGTCCTAGATTAATCATGTCAGGCGTCTATGAGACACCCTCCATGATTAATCTGTAAATTACAGTAAATAAACACACACACACCTGAAAAATCCTTTATTAGAAATAAAAAACACAAACATATACCCTGGTTCACCACTTTAATCAGCCCCAAAAAGCCCTCCATGTCCGGCGTAATCCAGGATGATCCAGCGTCGCTTCCAGCGCTGCTGCATGGAGGTGACCAGAGCTGCAGCAGACACAGCCGCTCCGGTCACCTCCACACAGCTAATGAAGACAGCCGCGCGATCAGCTGATCTGTCACTGAGGTAACCCGCTGTCACTGGATCTAGCGGTGGATGCAGCGGTGGCCGCGGGTAACCTCAGTGACAGATCAGCTGATTGCGCTACTCACCGCCGCTCCGGTCACCTCCACACAGCAAATGAAGACAGCTGAGCTGTCACTGAGGTTACCCGCTGTCACTGGATCCAGCGGTGGCCGCGGGTAACCTCAGTGACAGCTCAGCTGATCGCGCGGCTGTCTTCATTTGCTGTGTGGAGGTGACCGGAGCGGCGGTGAGTAGCGCAATCAGCTGATCTGTCACTGAGGTTACCCGCGGCCACCGCTGCATCCACCGCTAGATCCAGTGACAGCGGGTTACCTCAGTGACAGATCAGCTGATCGCGCGGCTGTCTTCATTAGCTGTGTGGAGGTGACCGGAGCGGCTGTGTCTGCTGCAGCTCTGGTCACCTCCATGCAGCAGCGCTGGAAGCGACGCTGGATCATCCTGGATTACGCCGGACATGGAGGGCTTTTTGGGGCTGATTAAAGTGGTGAACCAGGGTATATGTTTGTGTTTTTTATTTCTAATAAAGGATTTTTCAGGTGTGTGTGTGTTTATTTACTGTAATTTACAGATTAATCATGGAGGGTGTCTCATAGACGCCTGACATGATTAATCTAGGACTTATTGGCAGCTATGGGCTGCCAATAACTCCTTATTACCCCGATTTGCCAACGCACCAGGGTAAATCGGGAAGAGCCGGGTACAGCCCCAGAACTGTCACATATAATGTATGCGGCAATTCTGGGCGGCTGTTGGCTGATATTGTTAGGCTGGGGGGCTCCCCATAACGTGGAGCTCCCCATCCTGAGAATACCAGCCTTCAGCCGTATGGCTTTATATGGCTGGTTTTAAAATTGGGGGGAACCGCACGCCGTTTTTTTTAATTATTTAATTATTTATTTCACTACACAGTATAGACACGCCCACCGGCTGCTGTGATTGGGTGGAGTGTGACACCTGTCACTCAGAGTGGGGGCATGTCTCACTGTAACCAATCATAGGCGCCGGTGGGCGGGGAAAGCAGGGAATACGAGATTGTTTAATGGGCGGCCGGCTTTTTCAAAACAGTAAAAGCCGCCGGAGCAGTGTGAACGCCGTGCAGCGCCGGGGATCGGGGATCGGTGAGTATGAGAGACGGCTGCTAACTTCAGTTACTCAGGAGTTTAGCGGTCACCGGTGAGTCCTTCACTGGTGACCGCTAATCAGGACGCGACACAGACAGAGCCGCAGCATGACAATGAAGTCGGGGGAGGTTCACCCGAGTTCATTCTGACAGTGCGGCTCTTTCTGTGTCTGCTGTCATCTGCCATTCACCTCTGCTACATGGCTGTCTGTGTCTGCTGTCAGCGGCCATGTAGCAGAGCTGAATGGCAGATGACATAGTAAAAATGCATCCCTACACATTACACACGCTTGTCAAGTCAATAAATAAAAAAAAAAAAGCTGCCCAATGCATACGTCACAGAGCACATGATCTAAAGGATCGCACACAAAATTGATCAATTTAACATAGACTACTAATGCTGGTGTGACAGCAAATGAACGACCTATGTGCAATCGCATAAGATCCCGTATGCAACCTGGGCGTGTCACATCGCAAATGCGATTGTACAACTAATTGCAACGTGTAAAGTGGGCTTAAGGGGTGCTTAGCTTTGTATTTAGCCAAAAAAATGAAAAAAAAAAAATGACGTAGGGTTCCCCCTATTTTTGTAGCCAGCTAGGGTAAAGCAGACGGCTGCAGCCTGCAGACCACAGCTGGTAGCTTCACCTTGGCTGGTAATCCAAAACTGAGGCACCCCACGCTGTTATTTTAAATTAAATAAATAATTAAAAAAAAAAAAAAACACGTAGGGGTCCCCCCAAAATTGGATCACCAGCCAAGGTAAAGCAGACAGCTGGGGTCGAATATTCTCAGACTAGGGAGGTCCATGGTTATTGGACTCTCCCCAGTCTAAAAATAGCAGGCCGCAGCCGCCCCAGAAGTGGCGCATCCATTAAATGCGCCAATCCTGGTGCTTCGCCCCAGCTCATCCCGTGCCCTGGTGCGGTGGCAAACGGGGTAATATATGGGGTTAATACCAGATGTGTAATGTCACCTGGCACCAAGCCGTGGGGTTGGTGAGGTCAGGCGTCTATCAGATACCTGACATCACCAACCCAGTCAGTAATAAAAAAAAATAGACGACAAACACATTTTTATTTGAAAAAATACTCCCCAATACATTCACTCTTTAACCAATTTATTAGAAAGAAAAACAAATCCAGGTCTGGTGTAATCCAAGGGGTTGCCTTGACGATCCACACTGTCCCAGTCAATGAAGAGCAGGATGTTCCCCATTGGCTGGAAGAGCAGTGCAGTGACCTGAGCTAACATCAGTGGGTCAGCCCAGGTCACTGCAGGGGATGACAAGTGCTGCTGTCAGCGAGGTACATTACCTGCGCTGATCTCCTGCACACTGACTTCAATCATCTTCACAGCCAAGTATCGCGAGCGGCCCGTGACGTCACCGCTAGTCAGTCTCGGGTCGGGAGAGAACGTGATGTGACAAGCGGCGGCCATGGAGGACAGTAACAGCTCTGAGGTCGGGACTTCATCACCGCAGGTAAGCCGAGCGGGACCATGTGTGCAGAGTGCCAGGTGGGTGGAGCTTAGCAGGGTAATGTGTGCAGAGTGCCATGTGGGTGGAGTCTAGCGGGGTAATGTGTGCAGATTGTCAGGTGGGCGGAGCCTAGCGGGACCATGTGTGCAGAGTGTCAGGTGGGCGGAGCCTAGCAGGACCATGTGTGCAGAGTGTCAGGTGGGTGGAGCCTAGCGGGACCATGTGTGCAGAGTGCCAGGTGGGCGGAGCCTAGCGGGGTAATGTGTGCAGAGTGCCAGGTGGGCGGAGCCTAGCGGGGTAATGTGTGTAGAGTGCCAGGTGGGCGGAGCCTAGCGGGACCATGTGTGCAGAGTGTCAGGTGGGCGGAACCTAGCGGGACCATGTGGGCAGAGTGCCAGGTGGGCGGAGCCATGTGTGCTGGCGGCGGAGTGCGAAGTGGGTGGAGCCTAGCGGGGTCATGTGGCGCGAGGACGTCAGTGTCGTGGACTGCATGGCTGGGGACAGGTGAGTGTGAGTGTGTGTGTGTGTGTGTGTATGTATGTGTACATGCCGCGTGCAGGAGGGGGCGGAGTGAGGTGAGCGGGGAAGTGTCTGCTTCCTGCACACATAACTAGGATAAATATCGGGTTACTAACCAAAGCGCTTTGGTTGGATACCCGATGTTTATCTTGGTTACCAGCTTCTGGCAGGCTGCCAGCGATGGCTCCTGCACACTGTAGCTGTAAAAAGCCCTGCTTTTTGCTGCTAGAACCGTTCTCGAACGTATCTAGAACTATCGAACTTTAGCAAAAAGCTCGAGTTCTAGTTCGATCTAGAACAGCCCCCAAAATCACTCGAACCGTGAACTGGAGAACCGCGAACCGCGCTCAACTCTAGTCTTTTTAGCATGTGTTGGATGGGTATACCTCAACATACTTTTTTTTACCATACATAAATTCATAGACTTCTTTTACATACAGTGGAACACAGCAAAAAATCTAAAACTGAATAGTCTACACTTTTTTTTTAAATGAGAGTTAATAGTTTCTATGATTTATTTGCATATATAGTGGCATACAATGCAGGCTTTAACCATTGGTAAACATTGAGGATTACCTCGAATGTATACTCCCAGTAGACACACAAAATATGAGCTGACCCCAACTTCTAGTTCACAGCAGACTCATTTCTCTCCAAGTAATTTGTACTTCTATATGGACTCCACATGGATTATGTAAACCCATAATGTGGATGTTTATATACTATCCTATGCCTTTGTGCTACTGGAAAAAAAATAGAAAATGACATGGGTAGGTTGAATATCAAATTATTTGAATTAATAAGGAAGGTTCCACATATCCAACATATGGTTGACGATGTCCTGACTGGCTACGTATCTCCTGACCTGATCTCCTCAGTCCACTATAGGCTGTTGAATTTGGGTCAGATGGTCCACCATAGGTCCAGACTTGAAGTCTTGGTCTGTGAATGTCGGACATGTGACCCTGCCTATCCAAACCTGAGATAATCAATATCACAGAGGTTTCTATACTGACTTCATTATGTATTTATGGATAATCCTTAAAAAAATTGATATCTACATTATTTTTCTTAAGCCATGTATACAGCGAGAGCTGTTGGCCGAATGGTCGCTCAGCCAACAGCTATCTCTCCCGAGTCACAAATACACAAGAGCGCACCTGTGTCATCTAGTAGAGAGCCGCTGCCAGATAACTCTGCGTCTCTCCAGGATAACCAATGGATTATCAGTTGCAATTCTGTATTGCTGGATCCTTCTCTCTCCCGACATTATGTGTCAGAGGAGTCAGGCGGCCCCTGAATAGTAGACTGTCGGCCGAACCCACCTTACAATTGTATTACTTTACAATGGCTGAACTTAATAGTGGGAATTATAGCTTTATATCCTGTATGTTTGTCAGTTTCATGTTTACAGAAATGATTCCGAGTACAGTTTTTTTCAATATTTGCTACTAACCATTTTTCACTTGCCAGTCACCTGTACAGGTTTGTACAAGGCATGTAGTGGAGAGCCAGAACTGTAGCCTCTCAGGCTAGATTAGCAAAGCCTTCAGCAAACACTGGCATATCCTTCAACAGATTAATCTTTTAAAGAAATACAAGCCTATGTTTGCATACAACGGAGCATGTGGTATAAGAGACATACTTGTTGAAATTTGACCTGGGACCAGTCCTATGACATACCCACCTTTCTACCCACTTTAATAAGGTTGTGCAAAGTATCATGGGCACACAAGAATCAGTGAGCATAGCATCACACACCCACTTATTGGCATGTGCAATTGTTTAAAACTAACTTGTAAGTGAACCATTACAATCATTGTCAAATGCTCTACTGATCATATTACATGATACAAAAAAACTAAAGGCCAGCACACCTAATTAATGAGCAGGTGCATAATTGCTATGGATAGTATTATAACACACATATATATTACGGTTGCCGAGGGGCGGCGAGTGTCTGGAAGTGGACCCACTGGGCCGTATTCCGGACTCCCCTGGAGGAGCTAACCTAGAGCTAACCCCTATACAGGGATTGTCAGGCGCAGCCCCAGGGGGCCTAAATGCATGACTGCCAGGACCAGTGGAGGTCGGCCTTGATGGACTGGTTAGTCTCTTAATGTCCGATGCAATGTGCTCAGATGTAGCAGTACGAAGGTGGTAACTCGGATGTGGCAGCATGGAGGTGGAGGCTCAGATGTGGTAGCACAGAGGTGATGGCTCAGACATGGCAGCACGAAGGTGGTGGTTCAGATGTGGCAGCATGGATGTGGTGGTTCAGATGTGGCAGCATGAAAGTGGTGGTTCAGACCTGGCAGCACAGAGGTAGTGGCTCAGATGTGGCAGCACGGAGGTGATGATAGTGAGCAGGCTGTAGGATTAGACACAGGTTAGTGACACAAGACTTATACTAGGACACGACAAGCTGAACTAGATACAGTAGTGTAATGGGACATGAGAACGAGCAATGTACTAAATGAATAGGCAACGTTGCTCAGGCACTTCCCCCAAGGGAGTTTTAAATACCTTTAGGGTAATAGGTAATCTCAGTGATCATTTCCGGGTAATATGACGCCGGCCTTTTAAGAAAGGTGGCGTGGCCACGCGTGTACCCTTCAGGCACTCCTAAAAGGCCTGCACGTGGTCTTTTTTAAAACGGGAATTTTAAACGGTTAACAGTCTCAACGGGCACTCACACTTGGGGTAGCCGGGGTTTTGCTACCTATTCATCATCCTCTGTGCTGGAGAGTGGCGGAGAGGGGTGGAGGTAGAATTTTTTTCCATCGCTCACCCATCTTTTGACATCAAGGGCGAACCACCCCCTCTCTCCGCAATGCTGGGTGTACGTAACCAACTCTCCGGGCTCCAGGTCTCGGTCTGGGTGGCCAACGGGCAGATGAAGGGCCACATCCCTCCGGGATACGAAGATCTTGTCCTCCAGGCCCGGCTCATATATTAAGCCCCATCTTTTCTGGGCATTAAAAGTGCCGGACCTGCCCTTGATAGGTTGGGCACCGCACCCGGAAGGTGGCATTCCGGAGGTGATCCTTCTCAGTATAGGTCCGGGTCAGCACCTCCGCTTTCCTCTTCTCCCTGAAGCGATCTTCTTCCTCAGCTGGCGCCGCTGCCGCTCCTAATACAAGGCTCCGGCCTCATACTCTGCTTCCACCTGCGCGGGGGCCGAGCCCAGCCGGACCGCCTCCGTCCCGGCTATGACCGGCACCACAGGCAATGGAGGGTTCCGCTGTGTCGTGGCCCACTCTGCTGCCCTGCAGGTGCATCCCGGCTGCGCCTCAGCCGGGACTGGGAATTGAGGAGCGGTGGGCGTCTCAGCTACTACCGACTTCCGGTTGGGCGCCACCTCTGCTGCGGCCGGGTGGACTGCCGGGGCCGTCATCGGGGTTGTGGCCTGGCTTGGGACCGGAGGGGACGTCTTCCGGGCTTTAGTCTGCCGTGGAGCTGGTACGGGGGCCGGGGGCATGACTTGCTTGCGGCTTGAGGATTCCGCTGGCAGGACCTCACGGGCAGATGGAACGGTTACCGCTGCCGTGGCTTGTGGCAGCAGACCGAGCGAGAGGTCGGCCACAGGTACGGTCAGTGAGGGACATAGGGGTGTGGGTCGCTTACCCGCTCCTCCGTAGTCACCTCCACTTCACGGGCCCGAACGGCTTCAGCTCCGTCATCTCGGCCGTCCATCGCTTCAGCAAGAAGCTAGCCTGAGCCTGGATCATGCGGAACATGTGTTCGGTCTGGGCTTCCACCTAGTCGGCTGTTCCGGACACGGGTTCCTCCACTGCTGGTTTGCCGGATTGGTCGGCCATGTTTCGCTGTCGATGTCCAGGAACAAAAGGGTCGCAGAGTCCTGGTGTCTCTGCCCTTTATCTGCTCGGGTCACATGCTGCAGACTCTTCTCCCGCCCCCCCATGGTCTTTCGCAAGCACTCCCTTGTGCAGCAGGTCAGTTTTGTTTTCGACCTCAGGGTGTGGTTTCCTTCCGGCTGTGTTCCCAGGGGGCGGCACTTCAGCTTCGTGCCCTTTCTCGGGGGAGAAGACGCTGGGCTGTAGTTTTTTGCACTTAAAAATGGCGGCAAAAATGGCCACTTCTGAAAATTTTTCAATGGATCACCGCTGACTGTCCAATTCAAGGCGCACTTGCACCAGGTAGGTGGATGGGTTTGAATCCTGTTCGTGACGCCAAGTTTCAGGGTGTGCCGCCCCCGTACCAGCAGCCGGCGCTGCTCGGATCCGGACCCACTGCATGGCTCGAGGAATCCTCCGGACCTGGGGGTCACGCGGACACACCGAATGGGCCCTGGCGGTTGCCTTATCCCTCTCTGTGGGTGGTTGTCTGCTTTTGGGACTTTGGTTGGGACAGGACAAAAAGCTTACACAGTATAAGAGAAAGAGGACCCTGCTGATCATAACAGCCTACACAGTATAGGGAAAGAGGACCTTGCTGACCATAATAGCTTACACAGTATAGGAGAAAGAGGACCCTGCTGATCATAATAGCTTACACAGTATAGGAGAAAGAGGACTTCGCTGACCATGATAGCTTACACAGTATAGAAGAAAGAAAATGAGGGCCCTGCTGACCATAAGAGCTTACACTCTACAGAAGAGAAAAAGAGAGAGAGAGGACACTGCTGACCATAAAAGCTCACACTGTATAGGAGAGAGATATCCCTGATGACTATGAGAACTTAAACCATACAGGAGAGAGAGAAGACCCCGCTGAGCATAACAGTTTACACTCTACAGGGAAGAGGAGAGAGAGAGGACTCTGCTGATCATAAGAGCTTACACCCATAAGAGGACTCACTCTACTGAAAAGAGAGGCTTACACAGTATTTCTGGAAGGGAAAATGACTCTGCCATACAAACTGCGCTCCACTGGAAACTGCTGATCTGTTGTATCTCAGGTACTGACCACAACAGTACAAAGTATGATAATCCAGATTCCATAGCTGCAGGGCATTATTGGGAGGCCCACACAGCATCACAGAATAACATTAGCCCACTCTCTGATGCCTCAGCAGTAAGAGAAATGGTGGCAGGCAAGTTTTGGGGGTTTTTTTGTGCCGAACCCCAAATCCAATTTCAAAATGTTCAAATTCATGAAAAAAACGCAAATTTTAAAAACCACGATCCTCTGCAGATATTTCACTCATCTCTAATAAGACTTCATAGAATGTCTACATGTACCAATATCTAGATGTAAGGAAAAATACATGAACATTTTTTTTTAAGGGGAATTGTATGAGAGCAACAAATTTGAGCAAAGTTAATAAGTAGAGATATATATAAAAAAAATACTAAAATGCAAATATTAAAAATACCATAGTGTACCATGGTTGACAGATATCTACCGTAATCTTATTTCAATAAAACTGCTTAAAGAAAATGTGCCAATCCTGTTGGACTGGTTAACACTAGAACTACTGAGGTAGTCATTTTGACTACTTTGCACCATGTATTTCTATATAGGTGTCACGAGTCCAGTAGTTCTAGTGTTAATGCACCACTCTGTGTTGATGCATTAAAGCCAAAATCTTTGCCATCATAAACTTGATTGGGCTTAAAAGGGTTGTCAGACATGGATAAAATATTTATCTGGTGGGCTGTTTAAAACAGTATACAGAGACGTACTGATCCACCTCACTCATAAGCATATTGGTTATCCTTCCATTTTAAGTAAGTATCAGTGTTGAACTAATCTACTGAATTTGGCAGTGCACTCAAATTTGGCCTGGAAATTCAATTTGCATTGAATTTATTCAATGCAAATGGAACATTTTTATTATATTCTAAAAGTGTCTCATACTCTTGATGAAGCCATTCTGGCGAAACGTGCGTCGAGGCTCTCCTGCCTCACCACCTGGCCTGTTTAACTGTTTTCAGATCACCATGTCTCAAGGTAATGTTGACATTGGTACTTGCAGGCATCCTTTGCGAGGGTGCACTTGTGTTGGTGCTTATATTTAGCTATTCTTAGCAATTCATATTATCTCACTGCCTGCCTGTCATATTACTAGGTTGTTTATTCATGGTGGAGCTGTACAGTCTCTGGCCTCGTGGTTTGCAGTTTCGATACTGTGTTTCTGGCATTTTTCCATTTTCTTTGCCCTATTTTGTGCCACTATTCTATTTTTAACCTATTTCCTGCCCCTTTTGATTCATATAGAGCAAGTCAAAATTACAAAGTACTCAAATTATGACAAATTTACTTATTTATTTATTTTTTTAAAATTGAGACAAATTTAATTTGCTTTGGAGTGTTTTGTTTAGCTTTACTAGAAACTGCATTTATGCTATAATTCAAAATTATACAAATTATAAAAAATGAAAGTAATTAATAATACATCAATTTTATATAATGTCACAAAAACACGTATAATCCCATTCATCTTTACCCATGCAAAGAAGGTGTGCATTTCACCTTATAAGAAAATTCATATACAGTTGTGGTCAAAAGTGTTGGCACCCTTGAAATTGTTCCAGAAAATCAAGTATTTCTCCCAGAAAATTATTGCAATTACTTGCTTGGATATACATACATTTATTTTCATTGTGTGTATTGGAACAGCACAAAGAAAACAGAGAAAAAAAACAACTTGGACATAATTTCAAACAAAACTCCAAAAAATGTCTTAGACAAAATTGTTGGTACTTTCAACTTAATATTTAGTTGCACACTCTTTGCAATAAATAACTGCAATCAATCGCTTCCTATAACCTATTCCCTTCACCCAACAGCACATTTAAGATCTCAGTTCAGGTATACAGTGGAATTTAGATCTGGACTCATTGCTGTCACTTCAGAGCTCTCAGGCACTTTGTTTCCTTCCATTTCGGACTGGTTACTGAATTTTGTTTGAGGCCATTGTTCTCCTGTAAATCCCATGACCTAGGATGCAAACCCCACTTTCTGACACTGGGCACTAGATTGTCACCCAAAATCCTTTGGTAATGTTTAGATGTCATGATGCTTTGCAAACAGCTAAAGCACCCAGAGCAAAACAGCCTCAAAACCTCTGTGACGCTCCACCATATTTCACTGTAGGTACTGTGTTCCTTTGCATGCCTCATTGTTTTTATTGTGTAAAAACATTAATATATTATATATATATATATATATATATATATATATATATATATATTTTTGCTTTTAGAAATGTGGTATCACTGTAATCGTACTGAGCCGAAAAATAAAGCTGCTTTATCACTTACACCACAA
The DNA here is from genome assembly GCF_048569485.1 of Anomaloglossus baeobatrachus. Classification (NCBI taxonomy): domain Eukaryota; kingdom Metazoa; phylum Chordata; class Amphibia; order Anura; family Aromobatidae; genus Anomaloglossus; species Anomaloglossus baeobatrachus. Next base: position 89,520,150 of record NC_134356.1, on the reverse strand, counting down.
GGTACAAAAATAAAAATTCTGAATTGCTGATTTTTCTTCATTATGCTTCCCAAAGAACAGAATAGAAAGTGATAGGTTATATGCCTGAAAATCGTACCAATTAAAACATCAGCTCATCCTGCAAAAAACAAATCTTCACATGACTTTGTCAACAGAAAAATAGAAAAAATAGAGCTCTAAAAATATGGCGATGCTAACACTTTTTTAAAGCGTTTTAGTGTTTTGCCAAATATAAAAATCTGATATAAATCTGGTATCACTGAAATCGCAATCACATTAAGAATAAAGTTGCTGAATCATTATCACATGGTAAATTACGTAAAAAAGAAATAAAAGCCATTCTTGACCTGCTGTTCATTCTTTCTCCCAAACATCACAGTAACTCTTGGCTCACATTTATCCTGCACTGTACACTGAGCTCTTACACTGGAGTTTACGGATAAATATCTGAAATACATGATTCAGACAATGACCCTTACAAGATATTTCCTTTTGGACTCTCTCTGGTGTATGATCTGGTGATGTCTGTCTTTTTAAATGTTCGTAAAAGCACAGTTTTGTGCAGTTCTGAAAAGACAGACACTACTGTAGAGAAGTCAGAATCCAAAATAACTCTACTGCATCATAATAGTGAGTAGATCCATCATGGAACATGGGATTTATTTGAAACACATCATTCTGTTAAACAGAATGTTTTGGAGCCATTCGTTGTAGTGACTACTTTTGAAATGGACATAGCTGTTGGCATCCACCTTATTAAAGTTTTATAATGAACCTAGCCCTCTCATGTGTGATAATAAGGTCCAAAAAATCAAATCGACTTTTAATAGTGGGGGTGAACCCAAACCCCAGTCATTGCATTGTATCCATGTCACAAAAGAATCCAGATTATTGTCGGGAATAAATCCAAATGAAGATCAGGTAATCTATAAACCTTTTATATACAGCAATATGTTTAGAAAATAGGTGTCATAACTGAAGAACAGCTCGAAGATGGCCTTGAATAAATTAGCGTAGGTGTGTGCCACCTTCGAGCCCATAGCTATGCCCAGGATTTGATGGTAAATATAATCTAAAATCATAAATAAATTATTGTATAAATTAAAAGAAAGACCTTGTAATATATTTTTTTTTGTAATTGAGGGATTCTATCATCAAGGGATAAAAGTGATTAAAACATAAAAGCCCAGTTGATGTGGATTTGAATAGAGAGCAGAGACATCCATGAATATCATTATGTAGGAAACCTTCCATGGAGTATTAATAAAATAAATAATAAGTTGAGTGGAATCCCTAAAGTAATTCTTCAGTCCTGCAACATGTATGTTCATGATGTTATCGATGTATGCCACCAAACATGATGTATGGGAACGTATTCCTGAAATGATGGAATGGCCAGGAGGGTTATGAAGATCTTTATGGGTTGTGTGAATATGATAAAAAAAAGCCAAATTTGGACTTTCAAATGAAGAAATTTTATCTCGGATTTATTAAGTATGCTCTCTGATAACACACTATAAAGAGAAACAGACATGGATCGCACTTCCCAAAAAATACCATGATCTAAAGCCATTAGGCAAAAAATTAAATAATAGAACATGAGGTTCTTTTGTTACTATTCTGATCAGACTGTATTAAGGCCACTGTCACGTCACGGCGAACCTCTGAGTGGGTCCCTATTTTATACCCTGTAGTGCGGCACTGTGCACTAACCGCTGCTGCAGCGACAAAGCACCAGCAGGGCAGATGACCTGGTGCTTCACAGTGCCCTTGCTGCAAGGCGAAGCCCCCAAGGCTCCAGGCCGCACCGCCCCACTGACACGAAACCACCACAACATTGGCCACCACACAGCACTAGCACACAGTGAGAGGTGCTGTGCACCCACCTCCCACAGGCTCCCATATGTGAACTGGGAGCAAAAAAAGACTGACCCTTCTTGCAGTCTCCTGCTGATTAAAATCACAAAATGGGGGGAGTGCAGATCCAAGCAAAAAGCAGAGGGATATAGAATGTTCTAAAAGACACTATAAAGAGAAAAAGACATGGCTCGCACATTCCCAAAAATACCATGATCTAAAGCCGTTAGACAAAAAAAATAAATATTAGAACATGAGGTTCTTTGTTACCATTCTGATCAGATTGTATTAAGCCCACTACCATGTCACGGCGAACCTCTGAGTGGGTCCCTATTCTAAACCCTATAGTGCGGTACTGTGCACTAACCGCTGCTGAAGCGACAAAGCACCAGCAGGGAAGGTAACCTGGTGCCTCACAGCGCCCATGCTGTAAGGCGAAGCCCCCATGGCTCCAGGCCCCACTGACACGAAACCACCACAACATGCTGTTTGATATTGTCTGTTTTATGAGTTCCTCATAGGCAAGGATGGAATACTTGTAACACTCCAACCCCACAGTTCGGTAACATCTAGGATCCGATAGAATCTTAATTGCCTTTGCTATATAATCACTAATGTTTTGAACTACTATGCCACCCTTTTATCCATTTATCTGCTTATTATTCCTCTGAAATGTATTGCTAGTCTCTCTGGAACAGATAAATTATCTTCTAGCTTGGCGGAATGAAGGTTTCTAAAGTCATTCAAAACAATTTCACAGAACGTTCAGACATGGTGGCCCCTACTTTCAATAGGATAAAACTTGGATTTGGATTTTTGCTCAGTGTGAAGGTAAGGATCTAGAGTGGTAGGTGCAGTGGTTAAATCTTTCTTATCAGTATTCAGCAGCAAATGTCTTTTTAATGTCAATCTCCTAATGTACGCCTGAAAGTAAAAATACAGTTCAAAGTCTCTTTACTGTAGATAGCAGGGCAAAAGGAAAGACCTGTATTAAGAACATAAATTTCATCAGGGGTAAGAGGATGATCAGGATGATGATCAAAAAGGTTAAAAATATTTTTGGGTGATGAGTAGAGATGAGAAAACTTGTTTGAAAAAGTTTCACCAATTTAAAATTCGGCATTAGCTTTGGGTCGTTTGAGTCAGGAACGGATTCACAAACACTTTTTCAAAAATCGGTGAAGACTGGATATGTTCAGTAACTGTTCATGGTGAAACTAACGCTTTTCTTCTGCTTTATTATCACTTTGACTAGGATAGTGGTGCTGTATGATGAGCGGGGGAATGTGTTTGATGAAGGGAGGGTGTGGTGAGAGGTCGGAAGAGTGACGGACTGTTTTTTTTCATAACTTCATGTGTCGAAGTTCCAGCAGCCTCACAGGGCACAGAAAACATCCACAAAATTCAGACACAAGGTCTTGTGACATTAACTGTTTAAGTCACATGTTACTCTGCATATAAAATGCGGACATGCGGCGTCAGAGCCATTTTGTGATTGCTACAGCTTAAGGATGATGCTGCTGCCGCTGCTGCTAGACGGTTTAGCTAGTGGGTTTACTTTTAGGTAGTTGAGATACTTAGGAATGCAATAGTGTAGAATAGGGAAGTGTAGGGTCTTGCACTGTAGGAAACGTTTGTGTCAAAAATCGGAATTTCATCATCTAGTTATTGCTAATTGGGTGGTCCTTCCTAAAATTGTTATTTCATCATCTAAATAGTGCAGAATCTGTGGTCCAGTTTAAAATGTCTATTTCAGCATTTAAATAGTGCAAAATCCGTGGTATAGCTCAAAATTGCTACTTCAGCATCTAAAATCTGTGGTCCATCAAAAAAAATGCTATTTTGTTATCTAAATAGTGTAAAATCTGTGGTCAAGCCTAAAATTGCTATTTCAGCATTTAAATAGTGCAACATCTGTAATTCAGCAACAAATTGCCATTTAATCATCTAAATAGTGATAATTGTGTGGTCCAGGTAAAAATTGTTATTTTATCATTTAATTAGGACAACATCTGTGGTCCAGCTCAAAATGTCTATTTCAGCATCTAAATTTTCATGTCCAATTTATCTTATTTTCTTTGGGTTTTTTGTTGTGCTTTTCCAATACATCTAAAGGAAATAAACATGTGAATAACAAAGCATGTGTAATTGCAATAATTGTCTGGGAGAAATACTTCACTTTCTGGATCAATTTCAAGGGTGCCAACATTTTTGGCCATGATTGAATATAACAAAAATCACAATCTCCTGTGAGTGCTAGCTATGGGCTCACTTTCAAAAGATAACTGTTATGACAGATATAGGAGTCTTCAGCAGACCCCTGACTGTCACAGCAACCCATCAGCATCCCAAAACCACATGGGGGAAGCACCAATGAGCAGTAATAGTGCAGCGAATATGCAATGAGCATAATGAGCGGGGGTCGGAAGCAAGTGACAGCAGCACTGGAGACATCAGCGGTGGAGACAGGCAAGTATAGAAAATAATTTTATTTCACAGACAGTGTTTTCTCCAGTATGTGTCACACTGATGTCACACAGATCACATCAGTGTGTGGTCCGTGTGGTCTGTGTGACACCTGTGCTGTCAGAGAAAAACGGACATGTCTATGTGTGGAGCACACAGACACACGGTCTATGGAAAAACTCGCACGTGTGCGCAAACCCATTGGTTTAATGGGTCTACGTGTGTCCGTATCTCTGGGACATGTGAAAACTTATGTGACACGTACCGGAGACATGGATGTGTTTAGGGGGACTAAATGCCACTCAGAGTTAATGAATTGGTGTGACGCACTTTATTTCTTCATCTGAGGAGCCATAGGCTGCTGCACTAAAGTGACAGTTGAAAAGGCTGTGAGGAAAAACGGCCGCCATATCTGTGTACTACTAAAACTGCCCTGGGGACCCCGCTTCACCTACGGGAAGCGTAAACAACTGGCTGCCTAACCATCACCCCAGAGGTCTGACCTGCAGCCCCAGTAACCATACTGGAACCGTAGGTGGCGTCACGAAATACTTTTATTTATTTATTTATTTTTTTCTTTATTATTTTTTTTTATTTTATTATTTATTGACTTTCAGCGACCACCAAGGCCACGGAACCGGGCACAGGCCCCCGTGACATAATCCCATTAACCAACACCCGGAACCGAGTACCGCACGGCTCTGGGGCGGGTCAGCGTTTGGCGTCACGAACAGGATCTGGACAAGGCCCAGTAACCCTGGGTAACGTGTGCCTTGAAAACTGTTTAATAATAACTGAACTTTGCCGCCATTTTGAGCATTTGAAAAACTAACTGCGCCACAGTGAGGATGGAGATGCAAGGCGATGCTGATGCCGCTGGAGCAGCTGCAGCACCTGAAGCTGTAGCCCCGATCATGCCGCTTGCTCTGCCGTATGTCCCAGGGGCGGCATGGTTACCGCAATATGCTGGGGAGCCCAATACCCTAGCTGAATTTAGAGAAAAGATGTGCAATTTCCTGGATATATACTCTATGACTGACAAGCAAAAAGTGTCTGTTTTGCTGGGGCAACTGACGGGTGCAGCAGAGCGAGAGGATAAAACCTGGCTGAATACAGATAAAAGGACAATAACCCAGATATTTGCTAATTTAAAAGCTGCTTTTGAAACTCGTACTGTAGCTGAGGTAAGAATGACGTTTTACAACTGCAAACAAAGACCGCAGGATAGCATACGGGATTATGCATTGAACCTTCAGGAGGCGCTGCAGGCTGTAAAGCAGGTAGACCCTGAAAGTGCACGAGAGGAAGCTAAAATGTTAATTGAACAGTTTCTTGAGGGTCTACATTCACCAATTCATCAAACACAGCTGCGTCTATGGGTCATGGAGCATCCGAGTCTAGACTTTGTAACTCTGAAGAACCGGGCCATTAGAGCACTGCGAGTCCCTGTGACTACAGACCACGCACCTCAACCGCGGCAAGCCATCACCTCTCCCTCAGAGGTGGCGTCCCTTTCCTTAACTCCAGCAGAAATCAATGGACAGGCTGTAATACCTGGTGCCTCTGATGACTTGCGTTCCCAGGTACAGCAGCTGACAAAAGATGTGGCCATGCTCCTAAAGGCCATGCAACTCCAGCAGAAACCACAGTCGTCGGAGAGGATCCAGTTGGCTGACAGCCCTGAGGACATCCCGTGGATGCGAGGAAGGAGGAACCCACCGCCCAGAGGAAGACCCAACGACCGCTACGACTCGTCAGGACAACCTATCTGCCACCGTTGTAACGAGGCGGGCCACTTTGCCAGGTCATGTCCTTTAAACCAGCAACTCCTGGGGCAGTGGGCCGACCACCAGCAATAAAACAACCAGGCCCATCGAACTGGCGCGATAGATATGTGGGATGACGACCATTCCTATCTATCGTGCTAGATGGCATTCCCACACTTGCTCTATTGGACACTGGCTCACAGGTGACGACGATCCCGCATATCCTTTACAAAAGATTTTGGGCCGATTCTGAGCTCACTCGCCCAGACCCAGACCTTACTATATATGCTGCTAATGGACAGCCAGTATCACAAGTAGGGTACAAGGAGGTGACGATAAAGGTGGGGAGGGAGGAGCTAAAGGGCCAAGGACTTATTGTGGTGGATACTGATTGTCGTGAAAGAAATCCAACAATGATATTAGGTACTAATGTTGTTGAAAATTGTCTAGGAGAAGTTCTTTTCTTGCTCCAGCAGGTTGCAGAAACTGCCAGCATCGGGCAGCAGAGGGTCCTACAGAAAGAAATCAAAGCCCTTCTGCAGAGACAACAGGTAGAGTTGTCTGGTGGAGAAATCGGCAGTGTACGGGTAAGTGACCCATTCCTCATTGTGTTACCCCCAAGAAGTGAAGTGATGATTTGGTGTCGGGCAGCTATAGGCCTCAGAGGGCGGGATTACCAGGCAATGGTAGAGCCCATGTAATCAGATAGTAGGCCCACAGTCCTGACAGCCAGGGGGATAGTTGATGTACGCAAAGGGAGGGTACCTGTATGAGTTTTAAACTGTGGAGAGGAAGAGGTCAAGCTACCCAGATATGCTACTGTTGCCAAGTTGTTCACTATCAACAACAACTCAATTCAGGCAGTGGAACCCTTGACCCCGTCCGACCAGGCGGAGGACAACAGCTCCAAGGTACAGCTGGAAGACTGGTGTCAGAAGCTGCATGTCGGCACTGATTCCACCCCTTCTTACCAAAGGCATGGAGTTTATTGGGTGGTGAAGGAATATGAACGGGTCTTTAGTAAGCATCCATTAGACTTTGGGCGGATAAAAGGGGTACACCATCGCATACCCACGGGAGACCATCCACCTATAAAAGAGAGATACAGGCCTATACCACCAGCTCACTATCAGTGTGCTAAAGATATGTTACGGGAAATGAAGGAAGCTGCTGTTATTAGAGATAGTTGTAGCCCCTGGTCAGCCCCACTTGTCCTGGTAAGAAAGAAAGATGGCACAATGAGGATGTGCGTTGACTATAGGCAGATAAACCGCATAACACACAAGGATGCTTATCCGTTGCCCCGCATTGAGGAATCACTTGCTGCACTGAAAGCTGCTAATTTCTTTTCCACCCTAGATCTTACCAGTGGGTATTACCAGGTTTCCATGGCAGAAGAAGATCGAGAGAAGACCGCATTCACGACGCCGATGGGTCTGTGTGAGTTCAACAGCATGCCGTTTGGACTCTGCAATGCACCCGGCACATTCCAAAGGCTGATGGAGTGTTGCCTGGGGCACCGAAACTTCGAGACTGTACTGATATATCTTGATGACGTCATTGTGTATTCCAAGACGTATGAGGAACATCTGGAGCACCTGGCCGAGGTGTTTGAAGCATTGTCAAAGTTTGGTATGAAACTAAAGCCTTCAAAATGCCATTTGCTGAAGCCGAAGGTTCAGTATCTTGGGCATGTGGTCAGTGCGGATAATGTGGCACCAGACCCTGAAAAGGTTACTGCTATCAGAGACTGGCCAAAGCCAACAACCGTCAAAGAGGTGCGTCAGTTCTTGGGGCTGGTAGGATACTACAGGAGGTTCATAAAGGACTTCATGAAAATAGCGGCGCCTTTGCAAGATCTCCTGGTAGGCCAGACCAAAAAGGGCAAGACTTCCGGCCCTCCGTTTGAATGGGGTGAGAAAGAAGAAGACTCCTTCAAGCACATGAAGTGGGCCCTGACCGGTGAGGAAATCCTGGCCTACCCTGATTATAATCTGCCATTCGTGCTGTACACAGATGCCAGTAATGTGGGATTGGGAGCTGTGCTGTCGCAGGTGCAGAATGGCAAAGAACATGTAATTGCCTTAGCAAGCAGGAAGCTCCGTCCTACTGAGAGAAACCCAGAAAACTACAGTTCGTTCAAGCTGGAATTCCTGGCCTTAGTCTGGGCCATCACTGAACGATTCAAGCACTACCTGGCATCTGCGAAGTTTACCATATTTATGGATAACAACCCGCTTACTCACTTGGACTCCGCAAAACTAGGTGCACTAGAGCAGCGATGGATGGCCCGGTTTTCAAACTATGACTTCACCATCAGATATTGGGCAGACCGCAAAAATGCTAACGCTGATGCATTGTCGAGAATGCCCCATTTACCAGATGCAGGAGAAGACTCGGATGAGCTAGAAGAGATAGAGCTGCCGGCTTTTTACCGCAACAGTGCTTCCCAGTGTAACCAAGGTGTTAAAGGCAAACGCCAAGAGGCCACGCTGAACCCGTTACCTTACCACGGGTGGGAGGAAACGCAAGACAGCGATCCGGCTGTTCGCCTAGTTAAAGAGCTAATAATCCAACCAGACTCAAGTCTTAGCCCAGATGCCCCACCAGAAGCGCAGCACCTGTGGAAGGAAAAGAGAAGATTGTTCATCTACAGAGGTAGGCTATGCAGACATTACATCAACCCCCGAACCTATGAGAGGGTGTGGCAAATAGTGGTACCGAAGAGAGATGTTCAGATGGTGCTGGAGGCATACCATGACGGAGCAGGACACTTTGGGTGGAAGAAGCTTGAGGTACTGTTACGCAACAGATTCTATTGTGTTGGCATGAGAACTACCATTGAGAACTGGTGCCGAAACTGTGGCCCATGCAACCTGAGAAGAAAGGATCATGACAGTCAAAGAGCTCCACTACAACCAATTGTCACCAAGCAGCCGCTGGAACTTGTAGCCTTGGTCCATGTGAAATTGACACCCAGTAGATCCGGTTATACGTATGCCCTCACTATGGTGGACCACTATTCCCGGTTTCTGGTGGTAGTACCTGTAAAGGACTTGACAGCAAGAACCGCAGCGAGAACCTTTCAAGCCTACTTCTGCAGACCACATGGCTACCCGGAACAGGTGTTGACGGATCAAGGTTCTGCGTTCGAAGCTGAAGTGTTCCAGGAGTTTTGCAACCTGTATGGATGTAAGAAAATCCGAACCACACCGAATCACCCACAGACAAACGGCATGTGTGAGAAAATGAACCAGGTGGTTATAGACCTGTTGAAAACCTTGCCCTTGGAAGAAAGAATCATGTGGCCAGAGAAGTTGCCTGATTTAGTGGACATGTACAACAATATCCCTGTGACTTCCACCAATTGCACGCCAGCATACTTGATGAGAGCAAGACCCGGGAAGTTACCAGTTGACTTAGAAATGGGAATTGTTGTTCCTGAAACCAGTTCACCTGAAGCTGATTGGGACACCAAGCGCCAAGAGCAGTACAAAAAGGTACAGGAGTGCGTAGAAAGAAGCCTAGACGAAATTAGAGAAAGGCAAGAGAAAGATTATAAGAATGCACCAGCTGCTCCTTTAATACCTGGAGAGATGGTTCTAAAAAGAAAAAGAAAGACCCATAAGCTTGATGACCAGTGGGAAGCAGAACCATACACAGTATTGCCCTCTAAATTTGACAACAAGAAAATCTGCTTAATCAGCAAGGATAAGGGAAAAACGTCAGCGGCAGTTTCTAGAGACCACCTTAAAAAATGTCCTGAACAGTTGAAGCAAAAAGAAGTAATCCCCTGTATACCTCAACCTAAAGAGGAAAAGAAAGAGAAGATGATAAGAACAGTACTTGGTGATTTTCCTGAAAGTTGGCCTCAGTACAATGGAGCCATAATTATACCATTATTGACTGGCGCTCAACCAGTAAAAGTCCCAGAAAGACTGGAGGAACCGGTCAACGTTTCAGAAGAACTACCTGTCGCAGTAGAACCAGAGAACCCTGCTATTGGGGATCCTGCCAGACCTATGGTAAGACTAAGACAACATTCACGCATACCAATATTGCGTAGATCCTCATGCAGACTAGTAGATAGTGCACGCATAGCACCAGCACTAGGTACCAGTACACTGCACCGACGAGTTGTGACACAGGCATTACGTAGGTCTAGCCGTAGAAACTTTGGTCAGCCCCCGTCCCGTTATATACAAGAATATTAAATAGAAAGTGTAGTAGTTAGTAAAATGTAAAAATATTTTATTTATTTGTTTATTGCAACTAAGTAAATCCGTAACCGTCAAGCGTGTTGAGCCTGCAGGACTTTTTGCATGAACTTTTGCATCTTCTTGAAGTTTTATGGACCACAGAACTGGTAGTGGTCAAAAACTTTCTTATATATACCATACTCACATTTTGCAGCGGAAGGACTGCATTTTTCTGTTTTATTGGTTTTTGTAATTTTTATTTTTTTAAGACTTTGTACTACTCTTTATTGTTGCTAATGTTTTATGTTTGTGTTTCCAGTCCAGGAGTACTGAATTTAACTAAGGGGGAATGTGGCACCCCAGGGTTCAGTTGCCACAAATATACCTGTACCTGGGCAGGGAAGGATCTCCACATTAGGTAATCCCACATACAACATTTCCACTTCAAGCCTGGAGGGGGAGCTCTACAAGTCGAGTTCAGGTGAGGTCCCCTTTAAAGCCAGGTTTGGAGGCGGAGTCAGAGAGACAGTTGACAGTTGGAGAAAAGGAGACTGTGCGAGCAGAGAGTGAGGAGAGACATCAAAATGGAGAGGGCAGTGCTTAGCCCGCACAAGTAACTGTGTGACCACCTGAGGGATCAAGAGTGAGGCAAAAGAGGAGTGACCGGGGAGGTGGAGCCAGACCGGTTCATCCCCAAGGAACAGCGCTGATTATCGGATACCGGCGTCCGAGATTGTGAGGGATCTAATCTGCCCAGCAATAAAGACCGGGGGCCAGGGAGACTGCAGATCTCCTGGCCACAGCAGCACCTGAAGGCAAAGCCGCTACACAGAGCTTAGGGACTGCAGTGAGTACAGTAGTGCCACTTAGAGAAGCTCCCGCCGCCTGTCATACAGGTGAAGACAGTGAGAGAGGGACAAGGTATAGCTACAGGCAGCCTAGTACCAAGGAGAGACACAGCGCAGCAGGGAGGCCACACAAATAACCTGGTGCAGAGATCCTGAACTGTTCCCAGATTACCCAAAAAAAACTAACATCAGAAACTGAACCCCTTTTTAACACCTGCAAGTAAAACCTGGTCAGAGTTAATTAATTGGTGTGACGCACTTTATTTCTTCATCTGAGGAGCCATAGGCTGCTGCACTAAAGTGACAGTTGAAAAGGCTGTGAGGAAAAACGGCCGCCATATCTGTGTACTACTAAAACTGCCCTGGGGACCCCGCTTCACCTACGGGAAGCGTAAACAACTGGCTGCCTAACCATCACCCCAGAGGTCTGACCTGCAGCCCCAGTAACCATACTGGGACCATAGGTGGCGTCACGAAATACTTTTATTTATTTATTTTTTTCTTTTTCTTTTTTTTTTTTTATTTTATTATTTATGGACTTTCAGCGACCACCAGGGCCACGGAACCGGGCACAGGCCCCCGTGACATAATCCCATTAACCAACACCCGGAACCGAGTACCCCACGGCCCTGGGGCGGGTCACATGAATATGCCGAAATATTAACGGGACTAATATAAAATTGGTGCATATACAAATATCAACTATATATAAGAACTGTTGTGTAAAATCATGTAATATGTTAAAATTGTACTTTTGTACCCTGTGTCTTGTACATAATTTATCTCTGGATTGTTTTTAACACTGTTTTTAATGTAATATACAATGTATACAATTTTGGATGCATTGTATCTTTTATTGTTTATACACTTCACTTTGAATTTTTATGTGCGGTGAGTTCACCTGGATGCGCTCTCCTATTTAAGGAGGGCCGGACTTATCCCACATGTGGACCCATAGAAGCCTAATCATAGGTGAAACGGCCGTCGTCTGCAGCGAGGGGCCGCATCCAGGTCTCCTCCCGCCCGCTTATATCCTGCACCGTTGATTATGGAATAAAGAGTTACCGGTAAAGCAGCCATTGTGCGGTCTATTTCTTCTCATCTTGGATTACTGGGACTTTCTTCTTTTGCCTGACCTGCACACTGATCCGGATTCCGTATGGCCAGCTGAAGCTGTGTTGTCCTGCCTGTGAGTGAGCCCATGTGGTAACAGGTATGCACGTGTGTAGTGCAGGACTTAGTCTTCATCCAATAAGTATTTAAGTTTCTTCAGCTCAAAGTTGTAAAAAATGCAGAAAAATCATGATATGGTCACACTACTCACTTGCCTAATAATTGTGCACACAGTGCTGTCCCAAAGTGGAATAGTTGATTCTTCTCCCATCATCTGTTGGTGGAAAGTCAGATGTCTCTATATATATCAGACATTAGACTGATTCCACCATTATCAACAGTTTTGGCTGAGTTTAATTTGGTATGGAAAGGGGCCTTACATTCCTTTATTTGCTCTTCTTACTCTTCAACAACTACAGTTACTATATTTTTTCAGTGTTTCCAAACAAAACGATGCCTGAGAATTCTCTATATGAAATTCTGTATGAGTTCTCCATATGAAAAAAAAAACAAAAAAACAACAAACAATTCAATATGCACTATAAAATTATAATTGCTCATGCAATATTTGAATGGAAATTACATCTACTGTACATATTTGTTAACATTTTACATCTGCCTGCTGTGATAAAACACTGAAGAATTTTTTCTGAAAATATGTAGCATTATTTTGTATTAAATGATAAGTTTATGTGAACGCGGTTCCACACTTTCTTATCATGAATTACAATGTTGGCCATAGTGGTATCATGACTCCTTACCCTTAAGGTCCCGTTACATGCGTCGATTTATCGTGCGATCGCACCCGCCCTCATCGTTTGTGAGTCACGGGCAATTTGTTACCCGTGTCGCACAAAGTCGGTCACCCCTGTCACACGTACTTACCTCCCGAACGACCTCGCAGTGGGTGGCGAACATCCTCTTCCTGAAGGGGGAGGGACGTTCGGTTTCACAGCGACGTCACACAGCGGCCGCCCAATAGAAGCGGAGGGGCGGAGATGAGCGGGATGTAACATCCCGCCCACCTCCTTCCTTCCTCATTGTCGGCGGGACGCAGGTAAGCTGTGTTTGTCATTCCCGGGTTGTCACACTGAGCAATGTGTGCTGCCTCAGGGACGACGAACAACCTGCATCCAGGAATTGACCGATATTTTGAAAATGAACGACGTGTCAACGAGCAACGATAAGGTGAGTATTTTTGCTCGCTAACAGTCGCTCGCAGCTGTCACACGCTACGATATGTCAAACGCTGCCGGATGTGCATCACGGAATCCGTGACCCCGACGACATATCGCCCGATATATCGTAGCGTGTAACGGGGCCTTTATACACACTCTCCATTCAATCAATTACATTTTTATCAAAATTATTTTTTGTGGGTTTAAAGAATTGATTACATAATACAATAAATTCTTATTTTATTTGCTTTTAAGTTCAATTAAATAATTTTAAAGAAACAAAATATATGCAAAAAAAAAATATGAAAAAATATTTCTTAACTGAATCACGATTTTCTTATGAGCGGCTCGTGCAAATGTAAGAACTTCAACATTAAAATGTCTGCAATTATCCAGTCTAGTCTTTTTTGTCATCTGTCTATACTGTAGAAAGGCCAATTGAGAAGTCAAAGGGTGTGTAACAATGTTTGTACGTTCTTCATATGCCCGGATGTTTTGTCAGTTATTCACCACAGACAGACACGCTGTCTGCCCATCACATTCCACGCACTGTCACTTATGTCTTACTGACATTTCATGTCAGGGACATCTTCTGTGATCAGGATACATGTTTTTTTTCTAAATCTTTGGTTCTGCAATATTATTTACAGACGAAAAACTCATTTTTAGCGTTTATAAAAAAAAAACCTGCATATGTTCTAGCTGCATTATTAAAAACGATCCTGTAAAGTATATGTTATATATACCTATAGTATATCACAAAAGTGAGTACACCCCATTGCATTTTTCTAAATATTTTTTTTGTAACTTTTCATGGGACAACACTGCAGATCTGACACTTTGATACAATGTAAAGTAGTCAGTGCACAGCTTGTATAACACTGTAAATTTGGTGTGCTCTGTAAATAACACAACACAGCCATGAATGTCTAAACCACTGGCAACAAAAGTGAGTACATCCCTAAGTGAAAATAGCCAAATTGTGGCCAAAGTGTCAATATTTTGTGCAGCCACCATTAATTTTAAGCCCTGCCTTAACTTTCTTGGGTATGGAGTTCACCAGAGCTTCACAGGAGCCGCGCTGGATCCTCTTCCACTTCTCCATGACAACATCACAGAGCTGATGTTAGAGACCATGCGCTTCTCCGCCTTCTGTTTGAGGATGCCCCACAGATGCTCAGTAGGGTTGAGATCTGCAAACATGCATGAGAGACACCTGACTCAACAATGCAGACAAGCTGAAGGCTGCTATCAAAGCAACCTGGGCTTCCATAACACCTCAGCAGTGCCACAGGCTGATCGCCTCCATGCCACGCTGCATTGATGCAGTAATTCATGCAAAGGGAGCCCTGACCAAGTATTGAGTACATTTACTGTACAGACTTTTCAGTAGGCCAACGTTTCTGAGATTAAAATATTTTTCTCAGTAGGTTTTTTATAATATTCTCATTTTTTGAGATAATGACTTTTGGGTTTCCTTTGATTTTCATTGGCTGTAGGTAGTGATGGGTGATTCCCCCCTTTGGTCGGGATCGGGGAGACTCGCCCGATCGTTTTGTAAAGATCGGGATCGGGATCAAGATAACATGATCTTGCGTTCGATCACCGATCTCGGGCTTTACAGTTATGGGATGGAGCGGTGGGGGATGTAAAATAAAGAATATATGTTAGGACCAGGTGGACGGGTAGGCCCAGGAGGTGGATCCACTGGGCTGAACACCTCACCGAGGGCAAGGTGCCCGGTAGCCGGAGCACTACGGGTGGCAGGACAGTCCGTTCAGAGGAGTGGAGTGAAGAAGTCCCTGGGACCACGGAGTCTCTGAAGGTAGTCCGGGTGACCGAGCTCAGGTTCGGAGGCCGAGATGACGTCAGGCAGAATCCAGAACCAACGGAGCGAGGAGGTGGGTCACCACACGGATCCAGGGATCGGAGATGGTAGGGACTGACGGGATGGCAGACAGTCACCGTTCGGGGTTCGGGAATCATCAGGACCAGTTGGCGAGACAGGAGCGACTCTACAAGAGAGAGAGGTAAGTATGGCACAAGACACAAGGAGACCTGACTCCTAGCTTAGCAAACACGAAGAACAGGCCCCGCCCACTTGGAAAGGATTCCCCTATATACCCTGTACCTGATTCCTCAATATCCTGTTGGAGGACACTGGCCCTTTAAGAGAGGGTCAATGACCGCGCGCGCGCCCTAATGCGCATGCGCGAGGCCCGGGTGCCAGAAGCCAGAGCAGGGAGCGGTGCACAGGAGGCAGGAGTGCCGGGCTGGCTCAGCGTTGCCGATGGGCGCCGGGAGCGGGGACCGGGCTGCCTGGAGACCGCAGGTGATGGGGCATGGAGGCTGTGGAGCGGGGGACCGGGAAACATGGCATGGGAGTGACAGAGTGTGACCTGAGAGTGGGGAAGCGTGGCAGGGGAGCCGGTAAGCATGGCAGGGGGGCCGGGAAGCATGGCAGGGCGGCCGGTGAGCGTGACAATATAGTTAATAATAAACATAGTCATTATACTTACAGGTCCCGCGATACATCCTGCAGACTCTGTCTCCCGGCGGCTGTCTCCGAGTCCGATCATCGCTATGCCCTCCCGGTCACCAGTGCTGACTAAAGGACCTTCCTGATGTCATACCCATGTGACCAGTCAGGTGTGAATTTTGTATTATCATTGGTTACAGACTGGTCACATGGTAATGATGTCTTGCAAAGTCATGTACTGTCAGTGGATAGTGATGGGCGAGCAAGCTCGCCGGTACTCGGTGCTCACTCAAGCATCTCAGTACTCAAGATACTCGGCAAGCGCCGAGTACCGGAAATATGCTCAAGCATATGCTCGGCTCCCCCTCCCTGCATGTTGGCGCTCTTTGCAGCATTACCCCACATGCAGGGATTGGCTGCCACAGCCGATGAATAGTGGTGCCGGGAATCAGGTGATCCGAAATCACCATTGCTATAGTAACCCACTCGTTAGGTTACTATGGCAACGGTGGCAGTGGTGATGTCACTGCTTACCAACCCCCCGCAATCTCTGCTCACTCATTGAGTGATTAGACAGCACGGGGAGGGGAAGAGTTATTCCTCCCACCCATGCTTTCTGATACAGAAGAGCTAGATCAGTGACAGAAGACCAGGATTGTGGAGGGGAGAGAGGGAGTAATAAAGATGGAGTCCCTAAGTGTGTCTGTGTATTTATTTCTAATAAAGTATTTTTTCTCTGTGTGGTGTCTTTTTTAACCCTTTATTGGAGATTCTTAATGGCCGGGTCAAACTTTGACTGACATTTAGAATCTCGGGCTTAATACCAGATGGCAAAATAAAGCTGGTATTAACCCCTTATTACCCAGCATGCCACCCAGCACCAGGGTCCCTGGACGAGTTGGATACAGTGCCAGAAGATGGCACTTCTATGACAGCGCCATTTTCTGGGGTGGCTGCGGACTGCAATTCGAAGCGGGGGAGAGGCCAGAAAGCTTGGGCCACCCTGCGCTGTGGATTCCAATCCCCAACTGCCTAGTTGTACCTGGCTGGACACAAAAATTGGGCGAAGCCCACGTTGTTTTTTTTAATTATTTCATGAAATTCATGAAATAAATAAAAAAAGGCTTCCCTATATTTTTGGTTCCCAGCTGGGTACAAATATGCAGCTGGGGGTTAGCGGCAGCCCGTACCTGCCTCCTGTACCTGGCTAGCTTACAAAAATATGCCAAAGCCCACATCATTTTTTTTTAGTTTTTTGGCAAAAAACTAAAAAAAAAAAAACAGGGCTTCCCTGGATTTTCCATTGCCAGTGAAGGTAACAGCAAGCAGTGGGGGTTAGCAGCCAGTAGCTGCTTGGATTACACTTAGCTAGCAATAGAAAATGCAGCGGGAGCCTACGCATTTTTTTTAATTATCTTTTAAAATGACAAAAAAAAAGGGCTTCCCTGTATTTTGATGGTCAGCCAAAGTAAAGCCAGACAGATGGGAGTGGCAGCCCCTAATCGTCTGCTTTATGTATGCTGAGAATCAAAAATACCATGGAGCGCTACGACCTTTTTTAAAATTATTAATTTATCATTATACAACTATATATTGTATAAAAATCCCACCATATTTTGATCGCCAGCCAGGTAAAGCCAGGCAGCTGGGGACTGGGACTCTCTGCAGCCCGCAGCCGCCCCTAGAAATGGTGCATTGTTTGTTAGCGACATTTCCAGGTGCTTTAACTGGCTCATCCAGCGGCCTTGGTGCCGTGTGGCTCGCTGGGTAATAAAGGGGTTAATACCACATTTGTATTCTCAGATGGTACTTAGCCCGAAATTCACGGTGTCACGCCAAATTAGATATACCCACCATTAATTTTTAGTAAACAGTAAAAAAAACCACAACACAGAGAACATTTTTTTTATTAGAAATAAAACAAAAAAAATTTAGAGACTCCATCTTTACTATAAAAACAATCCTTAGTTCGACGTAATCCACAGGGACAGCAATGTCAGCTTCATCACTCTGTATGGACACAGTCTATATACAGTGAGAAACAGACAGCATTGTCAGCTCTGCTACATCGCTCTGTACAGAGCGATGTAGCAGAGCTGACAGTGAGGGTATGATTGACCTGGTGCCAGGTGACTCGCTGGGTAATAAAGGGGTTAATACTAGCTTTGTATTCGCAGATCGTACTATGCCCAAAATTCATGGTGTCTTGCCAAATTAGACATGGCCACCATGAATTTTTAGTAAACAGTAAAAAAAAACAACACAGAGAAATTTTGTTTTATTAGAAATAAATCAAAAAAAATTTAGAGACTCCATCTTTATTATAATAACAATCCTTAGTCTGACATAATCCACAGGGACTGCAATGTCAGCTTCATTACTCTGTACAGACACAGTCTATACACAGTGAGAAGCAGACAGCATTGTCAGCTTTGCTACATCACTCTGTAAAGAGCGATGTAGGAGCGCTTCAGCTGCATGGAAATACATGCAGCCGACCGCTCCTGTCGGGAGATTGTACGCCATAATGCAATGCGACACTTGCACAGTGACAATGAAAGTTCAGTTATCAGGACCTTTGATGATGTCATAGTGATGGGACCAGTCTGTAGCCAATGAGGTAATAAAACATTCACACCTGACTGGTCACATGGCTATGACATCACAGAAGGTCCTTTTAGTCAGACGTGATTACCGGGGGGCACAGGAATGATCGGACAGATGCGGAGGTAGAAGCAGCCGGGGGACAGAGTCTGCAGGATGCATCACGGGACCTGTAAGTATGATCATAATGTTTTTTAATAATGTGGGTTTTTTACAGCCCCTGGACCCGATCTGGACCTGATCTGGACCTGATCTGGACCTGATCTGTAGCAGGAGCTTCCCAGGAACGCTCGTGATCGGTCCCGTGTACATGATCACTATGTGGTCGGTACGATCTCTGATCTTTACAGATCGGGATCGCCCATCACTAGCTGTAAGCCATAATCATCAACATTAAAGGCTGCTTTACACCAGACAATCTATCGTGCGATAGATCGTCGGGGTCACGGTTTTTGTGACGCACATCCGGCATCGCTGGCGATGCCGGCCTGTGTGACACCTCCTAGCGACGCAGTATCACTTACAAATCGCGAGTCGTGTACTGCTCGCTAGGTTCCATAATATCGTTTAATTTAGTTGTACATCGTTTCCGGGGTAGCACACGTCGCTCTGTGTGACACCCCGGGAACGATGAACAGCAGCTCACCTGCGTCACGCGGCCGCCGCCGGCTATGTGAAGGAAGGAGGTGGGCGGGATGTTTACAACCCGCTCATCTCCGCCCCTCCGCTTCCATTGGCCGGCGGCTGTGTGACGTCGCTGTGACGCCGAACGTCCCTCCCACTCCAGGAAGTGGACGTTCGCCGCCCACAGCGAGGTCGCACGAGAGGTAAGTACGTGTGACGGGGGTTACTGACTTTGTGCGACACGGGCAGCGATTTGCCCGTGATGCAAAAAGGACGGGGGCGGGTACGATCGATTGTGAAATCGCATAATCGGTCGTACCATGTAAAGCAGCCTTTACAGAAATAAACACTTGAAATAGATCACTCTGTGTGTAATGACTATTTAATATATGTGTTTCCCTTTTTGTATTGAATTACTGAAATAAATTAACTTTTTGATGATATTCTAATTTATTAAAATGCACCTGTATTTAATTTAGTTGATTTAATTACAAAAATAAAATTGTCCCTTTTGCTAACCATATTCCTTAAATTCAGATCCAACTCCAGCTATTAGGTTCAGTTCCCACATTGAATTTTTGGTAAGTTTTTGAAGCTGCATATTTCCTCCCCGGCAAACCCGCAGCATCGTGCCAGCAAAGTGGTTGGGATTTATAGAAATCTCAAGCCCAGTATAATTTTTTTTTAATGCAAAAGAACAAAGGAAAAGCAAAAATGTATATCTATAGATGTTAAAAGTATCCTAAATATAGATCTGTGACTATGTAGATATAAAGATCAAAGATATACTAATGCATGGAACGTAATGGCAACTCGGTAAATGACATGGATTCAAAACAAGAAAAAACCTGACCAAAGAAGTCCATATAATACAGTATATACTAAAAGTTAAAAAACATCTTTATTGAAGATCAAAGAGGTAACAGGTGGACATACAGGAAAAAAATAAGGAAAATGGAGCACACACCCAATAATAGGGACAACAGCATATATAATTAGGGTATCATATATCTCCATATCTGCATAAATCAATGGTGTACTGCACAAATGATTGGGTCCCTGAAGTAAAGCTATTATGTGCATCAAGGTACAGAAATAAAGTCTCATATATATATATATATATATATATATATATATATATATATATATATATAATTATTATTATTTATATATATATATATATATATATATATATATATATATAGATGTGAGAGTAAAATCAAAGTGTCTGCACTTACAGAGTAATACACTATTGTTAGAGACTCCCAGAGCTGAGTGGTGTCCACCACGAAACGCCTTTCGGTGATTGCCTTCATCGGGAGGCAACATACTGTATGTTGCATAATTATGGAGCATAAATTGACCTACATTGTGTCTTTCAAATATGAAATGTGTCAATTTCTCTTGCGGGTACGTTGAGTTATCTGTGCAGATATTCCCCAAAGACTTGCATTAGATGCAGAAAATTTGCAGGGAGAAACCATATATCTGTTTTTAGTACAGTTCCATAATTTAGTGATTCATATATTACTGAACCAATAAAATTTTACTAAAGCAAAATACCAGGAAGTATCAAAAACAAAGCAGCATTATGACATACCAAAAAGAAACAAAAATCGCAAGGTCAAAAACACAATAAAAACTAATGCAAAAATAAACTTCATGAAATTAATCTAATTTACATAATTGGTGCAGAAATGCTGTAGAAATGCTACATAAAAAACTCACCAAAAGTTCATAGGGGGATTGTTGCCTTATTGACCAGAAAAGTCATCAGAAAGTCCATGAAAGTTTAAATTTTGAAATAGGAAAATTAGTGGTATAAGTTATGTAAAACTTTAGTCAGTTTCCATTTAGACAAAACAGCACTCAACTATTCTGAGAGCCAAATACGCAGAACTGTTACTGAAGGTTCTTATTACTTTAGGTTTATTCAGTGCAAACTTTTTTTTTTTTTTAGACAAAATTGAGTTTGTATTAATAAAAGAGGATAAATATAAGCATGTCCTCTATATTGGTCTGTGCTTCTAGGAGAACCTCACCAAACTGAATTTTGTGAACCTCGACTACATACATATACATTATATATATATATATATAAAATATATAAAGCTGAGTGTATGTATGTCCGCTAAAGGAATTTGCCCCGTCGCATTTACAATCACGAAATTTTGCACAGATGCCTCATGTGACCAAGGGAACGTCGTAGACTATGTTTTGACTGAAAAATTTGAACCCATGTTTTACAGTTAGTCTCTAAAATCCTGCCTCCATTACACTGAATGCAGGGGGGAGCTATAGATTATTAATAGCAGCTGTCAGTGGTTGCTATAGGAACAAAATAAACTGTTAGCTGAAGCTTATGAGTGAGGTTATATGACGTCGGTGGAGAGATGGATAGAGAGACAGAAAAAGACAGACAGACAGAGACACAGACAGAGACAGACAGGGAAAGAGACAGCCCTGGAAAGAGACAGCCCTGGAAAGAGACAGACGGGCAAAGAGACAGACCTGGAAAGAGAAAGCCCTGGAAAGAGACATATGGGCAAAGAGACAGATGGGTAAAGAGACAACCCTGGAAAGAGACAGCCCTGGAAAGAGACAGACGTGCAAAGAGACAGCCGGGGAAAGAGACAGTCGGGGAAAGAGACAGTCGGGGAAAGAGACAGTCGGGGAAAGAGACAGTCGGGGAAAGAGACAGTCGGGGAAAGAGACAGACCGGGAAAGGGACAGACCGGGAAAGGGACAGACCGGGAAAGGGACAGACCGGGAAAGAGACAGACCGGGAAAGAGACAGACGGGGAAAGAGACAGACGGGGAAATGGACAGCCCTGAAAAGAGACAGTGCTGGAAAGAGACAGCCGGGCAAAGAGACAGACCTGGAAAGTGACAGACGAGGAAAGAGACAGACGGAGAAAGAAACAGACTGGCAAATAGACAGACCTGGAAAGAGACAGCCCTGGAAAGAGACAGCCCCGGAAAGAGACAGCCCCGGAAAGAGACAGCCCCGGAAAGAGACAGACGGGGAAAGAGACAGACGGGGAAAGAGACAGATGGGGAAAGAGACAGATGGGGAAAGAGACAGCCCTGAAAAGAGACAGTCCTAGAAAGAGTCAGCCGGGCAAAGAGACAGCCCTGGAAAGAGACAGACGGGGAAAGAGACAGACGGGGAAAGAGACAGACGGGGAAAGAGACAGACGGGGAAAGAGACAGACGGGGAAAGAGACAGACCGGGAAAGAGACAGACCGGGAAAGAGACAGACCGGGAAAGAGACAGCCCTGGAAAGAGACAGCCCTGGAAAGAGACAGACCAAGACAGATGGAAAATAGACAGACAGGGAAAGAGACAGACAGACACACACATAGAGACAGACACAGAGATAGAGACAGACAGACACAGAGATGTAGACCGATAGACTGATACAAATACAGACAGAGATAGACATAGTCAGACAGAGACATAGACACAGACAGACAAGGAAAGAGACAGACAGAGAGACAGACAGACAGCGACACACAGACAGAGACTGGGAGAGAGACAGAGAGACAGTTACTATACCGGGCAATGCCCGGGTACTACAGCTAATTATATATATATATATTATATATATAGCTGAATGTGTGTATGTATGTGTGTGCTTGCGTGCGTGTGTGTGTGTGTGTGTGTGTGTGTGTGTGTGTGTGTGTGTGTGTGTGTATGTCCGGGATTGGCATCTGCACCGTTGCAGCTACAGCCACAAAATTTTGCACACTCACACGTCTGGAACCCAAGAGCGTCATAAGCTATGTTTGAGGGGAAATTTTAACCCCACGCTTTACAGTTATTCACCAAAAAACCTGACTCCATTAAAGCGAATGGAGCTGGGAGCCACAGTGCAGCCAGAACTTCAGAAGAATGCGCAGCCACACCCTTAAGTGGAATGTTGGCGTGTCACAATGCAGCCAGGGAAAGAGACAGACACAGACAGGGAAAGAGGCAGACACAGACAGGGTAAGAAACAGACATAGACAGGGTAAGAGACAGACACAAAGAGACAGACACAGACAAAGCCAGACTGACAGGGAAAGAGACAGACAGGGAAAAAATGAAAAGAGAGAGAAAGGTTAAGACACAGACACAGACAAGTAAAGAGACAGACACAGACAAAGAGACAGAGACAGACACAGGGAAACAGACAGGGAAAGAGAGGGAAAGAGACAGACAGGGTAAGAGACAGACAAAGAGACAGACACATGGAAAGTGACAGCGGGAAAGAGGGAAAGAGACAGACAGGGAAAGAGAGGGAAAGAGACAGACAGGGAAAGAGAGGGAAAGAGAGGGAAAGAGACAGACAGGGAGAGTGACAGAGAGACAGAGACAGACAGGGAAAGAGATAGATAGACAGACAGGAAAAGAGATTGAGACAGATGGAGAAAGAGACAGAGAGTCAGAGACAGACAGGGAAAGACACAGACAGACAAAGAGATAGAGAGACAGAGAGAGATATACAGAGGGGGAGACAGAGAATGGAGAGAAACAGAGAGACAGTTACTATCCTGGGCAGCGCCGGGTGCTACAGCTAGTATATATAATATATATATATATATATATACACACACACACATTTCTTTGGAGGGCCGCACAGCCCTCCATGTGCTCGCTAGATGTAGCCTTACTACCATTAGGTACCGGGATGAGAGCCTCAGACCCCTTGTGAGACCAAATACAGGTGCAGTTGACCCTGGGTTCCTAATGCAGGACAATTCCAGACCTTATGTGGCTGTAATGTGTCAGCAGTTCCTGTCTTCCAAGATGAAGGCATTGAAGCTATGGACTGGCCGGCCCATTCCCCAGACCTGAATCCGACTGAGCACATCTGTGACATCATGTCTCACTCCATCCACCAACATGACATTGCACCACAGACTGTCCAGGAGTTTGCAGATGCTTTAGTCCAGGTTTGGAAGGAGATCCCTCAGGAGACCATCCGCAACCTCATCAGGAGCATGCCACGTGTTGTAGAGAGGTCTTACAGGCACGTGGAGGCCACACACAATACTGAGCCTCATTTTGACTTATTTCCACTTTAATTTTGTCATGTTTTGATTTTCATTTTGACTTGTTTCCACTTTCATTTTGTGTGTGTCTTCAAATCCAGGCCTCCATTGGTTAAAACATTTAATTTCCATTAATGATTTTTGTGTGATTTCGTATTTTCTTGTCACAACATTCAGTGTTCCCTTTAATTTTTTGAGTTTTGAGCAGTGTATAGATGTACACAGTGCAGACCAAAGGTTTGGACACACCTTCTCATTCAAAGAGTTTTCTTTATTTTCATGACTCTAAAAATTGTAGATTCACATTGAAGACATCAAAACTATGAATGAAAACATGTGGAATGAAATACTTAAAAAAGTGTGAAACAACTGAAAATGTCTTATATTCTAGGTTCTTCAAAGTAGCCACCTTTTGCTTTGATTACTGCTTTGCACACTCTTGGCATTCTCTTGATGAGCTTCAAGAGGTAGTCACCGGAAATGGTTTTCCAACAGTCTTGAAGGAGTTCCCAGAGATGCTTAGCACTTGTTGGCTCTTTTGCCTTCACTCTGCGACCATCTCACCCCAAACCATCTCGATTGGGTACAGGTCTGGTGACTGTGGAGCCCAGGTCATCTTGCGTAGCACCCCATCACTCTCCTTCTTAGTCAAATAGCCCTTACACAGCCTGGAGGTGTGTTTGGGGTTATTGTCCTGTTGAAAAATTAATGATGGTCCAATTAAACGCAAACCGGATGGAATAGCACGCCGCTGCAAGATGCTGTGGTAGCCATGCTGGTTTAGTATGCCTTCAATTTTGAATAAATCCCCAACATTGTCACCAGCAAAGCACCCCCCACCATAACACCTCCTCCTCCATGCTTCACGGTGGGAACCAGGCATGTAGAGTCCATACGTTCACCTTTTCCACCTTTTCTACAAAGACACGGTGGTTGGATCCAAAGATCTCAAATTTGGACTCATCAGACCAAAGCACAGATTTCCACTGGTCTAATGTCCATTCCTTGTGTTCTTTAGCCCAAACAAGTCTCTTCTGCTTGTTGCCTGTCCTTAGCAGTGGTTTCCTAGCAGCTATTTTACCATGAAGGCCTGCTGCACAAAGTCTCCTCTTAATAGTTGTTCTAGAGATGAGAAGGTGTGTTCTTTTGGTCTGTACTGTAATATATATATATATATATATATATATATATATATATATATATATATATATAAGTTAACTCAATGCAGTTTGAGAACATTTCCTCTATATGTCCTTTAGTGAACTGTACGATTCAATGTGTTCTGGGACAGGTTCACCACGGATGATAAACCATGTTAGACAATTCATTTAATTCAGATATCCATAGTTACATAGTTACATAGATTGAAAAAAGACCTAAGTCCATCTAGTTCAACCTATCCTGTAATTTGTAGGCTGAATATGTGCAGAGATTAGGAGGAGGCAGAGGTCATCAGAATCTTTTTCTCAAAATATGAACCAAATGGATATTTCATATTAGTAATTGAATGACTTTGGAGTATGTATTTTGGGATCTGAGTTCTATGTGCATTTATTCTTTTTATTGATATGAAGTTGATATTCTGACATTCAGGAATGATGTGCTGATTGTTCATCGGTAAGTCTGAGAGGCCTGATGAAGGGTATCTGTACACAAACCATCTGTACACATCATAGACTGTTATACACCTTTCTATTCTGTTAAAATGTATTAAAATAAATCAGTAAATCAGATGAGCGGGACTCATTTTTGTATTTCTTGCTGTGTACTTTTCTGGACGATACCTGCTGCAGTTTTGATTTATAAATATCACAAAATACTTTGGAGAATATGGAAATGCACGGAAGAAGTCTCTGATGACCTGCAACATAAAGGGGTTTATATAATGAAGCAACTACTTTTCTAATAATAACTTCTCCAAACAGTTGGATTCATTTGTTGGTAGATGCTGCAGTTAAAGGGGTTGTCTAGGTTTTGTATAGGTGACTGCAAACTTGTAAATCCTCACATGGAGTGCAGCACGCACTGTCAGGATTCTCCAGGGTTAACAGTGAGAATGGGTGGCCTTGTGACCACAAGTATGCCATATCCATACTTTCAACAACATTCTGATTAGATGTGCATGGCCTTGCTCAACACATGTGAGATGAGCGAGACTGCGCATGTCTAGTGAAAATGTGGCTACAAGTATGCATACCGCTTAGCTGACCACCATTCTCACCTCTAACCCTGGAGAATCCTAACAGTGTGTGTTGTGTGAGCTGTAAAGATTCACAAGTTACATATACACTGTGTTCCAAACTATTATGCAAAAAGAGTTTGAGTGATAAGGTTAGAAATTTTTTGTTTGTCATTTAAACTGATTGATGGTGATGTGTGTCAGGGCTCTTTATATCACTCAACACAATTACAGATACCTGTGCACATTAGTTTGGCAGGTGTGTCCAAATAAAGGCAAGACTACTTACGAAGGCTGTTCCACATTATTAAGCAGCCTACATTTTTTGCCAAAATGGGAAAGAAAAAGGATGTGTCGGCTGCTCAGAAGCAACAAATTGTGGAGTATTTAGGTCAAGGCATGACTACAATCAACATTGCTAAGACACTTCATCGTGATCATCGCACAATCAAGAAGTATGTAGCTGATTCACAGAACACACGTGTGCGTGCTGATAAGGAGAAATTGAGGACTCTTTCCAACAGGCAATTTCATCAGGTTAAAAGAGCAGCTGCTAAAATGCCTTGTCATAGCAGCAGACACGTTTTTGAATCTGCTGGTGCCTCCAACGTCCCCCGAACAACAAGATGCACAGTCCTTCAGAGGTTTGCAGCTGTGTGTAAGCCATCCTGTTGACCACCTCTATCCACTGCACACAAGCAGAAATGGCTCCAGTGGCCAAACGATACATGAAGACTGACTTCCAAACTGTTTTGTTCACCAATGAGTGCCGTGCAACGCTCGATGGTCCAGATTGATGGAGTGGAGGATGGCTGGTTGATGGACACCCCATGAAAACACGGCTATGGCGCCAACAAGGAGGAGGTAGAGTAATGTTTTGGGCTGGAATCATGGGGAGAGAGATTTTCGACCCCTTTAGGATCCCTGAAGGGTTAAAGATGAGCTCCATAATCTATGTTGAGTTTCTAAAACAGCACTTCCTGCGCCATGGTTCAGGAGGAAGAACCGTGCATTCCGCAGCAAGATAATTTTCATGCATGATAATGCACCGTCTCATGCTGCAAATAACACATCTGCATCTCTGGCTGCTATGGGCATAAAAGAGTTCAAACTTATGGTGTGGCTACCATCTTTCCCTGACCTCAACCCCATTGAGAACCTCTGGAGCATCATCAAAAGGAGTGTCTATGATGGCGGGAGGCAGTTCACATCTAAGCAACAGCTCTGGAAGGGTATTCTGTCCACATGCAAAACAATTCAAGCACAAACCATCCAAAAACTGACAAATTCAATGGATGAGAGAATTCAGAAGCTTCTTTCAAACAAGGGGTCCTATGTGCAAATGTAACATCGCCTAGAATTAAGTTTTGACTTGAAAACTGTTTGATTTCATTTTGTAATAAGCTGATAATGGTTATAATGTCACAATTGACCATTTTGTTTTTCAAAATAAAAAGGTTGAAAACTCTGCTGTGCATAATAATTTGGAACATGCATATTGAGTGCATTTTGAGTGTTTATTATTTTTAAGAATATACTGTTTTCATAGGCAGTTTGATCAAAAACATTTCAATTATACTCGAATAGTAGATGACTGGAAAATAACAATGACTAGAATTCATAAAGTTAATTTAGGAAAGTATGAAAAAATATTTTTTGCATAATAATTTGGAACCCAGTGTAGTGACTTTAGACTTTCATGCCAAACCCAAACAACCACTTTAAGCCATACAAATGTAGTCTTAGTCATTCAAATGAAAGGTCAAGCATGTACTACATGGACGGACCTAGTCTGCTGTGGCACTTTCCTTCATGATGACAATATGCTATATAACACACCAACAACAATATGCAACTGCATATAGTATTTAAATCTTTATTAAATAGTTAAAACATTATAATATAGAACATACAAAAGGATGTTTCCAAAAACAACCCCTCACAGGGTAGATATTATGTTGGGAACACCTAGCACACCCACTTCCCCATAAAGTATACAGAGTAATTGATAATAACAGCCATATATTCATGCATACAATTAATACCTGAACAAAGTATATATTAAACAGAATAACAAAATAGAAACATAAGTGTGTAAAGATTTGTTTGAAAAAATTCACATTATGTATGCATAGCTATATTCAACAAACCCCATACTAAACCATCATTATACAGGCGAAACGGCCGTCGTCCCTTGCGAGGAACCCGCACCTAGTTCTCCTCCTGCCTTTTAACCTGCACGTGTTAAAATAAAAAGGATTTCGGCACAGCGGATGAGTGCGGTCTTTTTCCTTTCTGGAGCACTTTGACTTATCCCCTATTTGTGGATGAGAACCCTGCAGCTGGTAGACATTTGACTTTGTAGCTCTACTCCCAGCAAACGTGTGACCCCGCAAGGTAACACTGTGGTGCAGGACTTTTATTTACATATATGTTCTAAACCATCATTATACCTATAGGAAAGTCGGCAGGAGAGAAGTAATGGCATCCCACACCCAACGCACGTTTCGCATTAGCAATGATTTTTCCAGGAATTGATTATTATAAATTACTCTGTATACTTTATGGGGAAGTGGGTGTGCTTGGTGTTCCCATCATAATATATACCCTGTGAGGGGTTGTTTTTGAAGACATCCTTTTGTATGTTCTGTATTTTCATGTTTTAACTGTTTACTATAGATTTAAATACTATATGTAGTTGCATATTATTGTTGGGGTGTTATGCCAAGTTGGTTATTTTCCCAAGTTTTGAATTGTGTTATTGGTGTTAATGACAATATGCCATAAAATGTCATGCAAACAGGGGGTGTCTATAAGTGACAATGCCTTAAAAATTAATTTTAAAAGTATTTGTCTTGATTTCAACAACAAAAAAAAATATTTGGGTAAAAACTTACATGCATAAGTGTGTGTTGAGAATGGTAAAGCCTAGAAAGACAATGACAACCAGGATTTGAAAAACAGAAATGATAAAAAGCAATTGCTTTATGCCAACATAAGTAAGTATACGTTTTTGTAATAAAGCAGTTTTTTCTATGCTTGTGATGAAGTAGTCAAACGGGTGTTTTATAAAGTTCAAGTACAAATTTATAAACTACATCACTTTCATCAATAATTTGAAGCTTAATGGCCATCACAACAACGGAAAGAAGTGTTCTTTATTACATCAAGCCTTTAAGTCTTCAGTGACGTAAATTAGTGTGGAAATTGAGAAATGCAAAAAATGTAACCAACTTAACGTTGAACTTGTCACATTATCAAGCCATTAAATCACTACACTGACATCTATCATTGTCATATGCGTGACATATTGATAAAGTCTATTGTTTTCTACATTTCTGGCTATAAGGATCCTTGTCAAAACAATATTCTGGTAAAAAAACAGGCAAGTGTCTTTCTCTTAGTAATAAAGTAGCACACAAAGAAGGTTTGAATAGGGTGCTGGTCACACAGTGTCTGGCTTACAACCTATTAGTGATGCCAATACTATTAGATTAGAGGGGCTACACAGTAAAGATGAGTGAACCTGTTGTATAAAGTTTTGCCAATTTCAAATTCGGTACGAGTCTTAGCCTTTTCAGCTCGGGCTCGGTAACCCAAGGACTTTCTCCAAAACGGGGTAATGTTCGCTTTTGTTCAATCACTGATTACGTGTTAAAAAGTGCTTTTCTACTAACATGTTATGCTTTTGGATAGGATTGTGGTGCTGTATAATGAATGGGGGGGATGTGTTTAATGAGTAGAGGGGGTGGGAACATTAGAGAAGCCAGAGGCATGAGGTGCCTTATTTTATTTTGCTTTATTTGTAGTTGTTCCTGCAGCAAATCATGGTGCAGCAAACATCCACAAAGTTTAGATACAAGGGCCTGTGTCTTTGGTTGCCTAAGTCACATGTCCCTCTACATATAAAATGCGGTCGTTCGGCGACGGCACTATTTTGTGAATGTTAAACATTAGGGAAGATGACGCCGCTGGTGCTGCCGCTGCGGCTGCTAGACAGTTAGGTAGAGGTTTAATGGTAGGTAGTTGAGATAGAGATAGATAGGAGAGCTAAAGTGTAGAATAGGGACGTGCAGTGTAGGGAAAGCTGTGTGCCGCAAATCGGCATTTAATGAAATAGGGATAGCTAGTTGTCAGTGCCTACTAAAGATTTGCCAGTGAAGGCTCTAAATAGCTATTGCTGCTTATTTCTGCCTACTCCAAATTAGCCAGTGAAACACATTTCTAGGTATTGCTATGTATTGCGGTGTGCTACAAATTAGACAGTAAAACATATTTCTAGGTATTACTACGTACTACAGTCTGCTCCAAATTAGACAGTAAAACACATTTCTAGGTATTGCTACGTATTGCGGTCTGCTCCAAATTAGACAGTAAAACATATGTCTAGGTATTACTACGTACTACAGTCTGCTCCAAATTAGACAGTAAAACATAGTTCTAGGTATTGCTACGTACTACAGTCTGCTCCAAATTAGACAGTGAAACATATTTCTAGGTATTGCTACGTACAACAGTCTGCTCCAAATTAGGCAGTGAGACACATTTCTTAGTATTGTTAGTTAGTACTGCCTGCTGTAAATTTGCTAGTGAACTAGCTTAAAAGGATTTGCCAGTTTTCAGTGCCTGCTCAAAATTATGCAGTCAATCACATTTCTAGGTATTCTTAGTTAGTACTGCCTGCTGTAAATAATTTTACACCCCCTTAATATTTGTATCTTATGTAAATTATTTAATCTCATGTTTATGACATGGCTGGATTTTTTAATCCCCTTCCTCTATCTCTACCAATCAAAATTTTTTGACACACTTCAGTGCCAATAGCTTGCGTTCATGGGCATTGATTTGCATATTCCATTCTTTTGGCATCTGGACGAACGCATTAGAACTGCCTCTTATCAGACAGTATCTGCTGTTCGTCTTTTCACTAGCCATCCTGACGTGACTTCTTAAGTATATCACATTGTAACAATGATGTTGCGCCAGGGTAGGTAATCAAAAGAAGAGCTATGGATGCTGATATGTAAGAGTCAGTTCTCAAGCATATCCCAGTCTTGGCTGGTGGACTGGGATGTGCAATTTGGTTTGCACTGACTCTACTTTTAACTTAACATTAATGTGCGGACAGTCCTATAACAGCATAAAGCACCTATGTAGTATCCCGGTACCCGTTCTACTGCTGCTGAGTTAAGCAGCTGTCGTGTGGCAGTAGATCTGTTCCAGTGTGACACAATTACTTTGTGCACTGTGAATCAGGCAGTATGAATTGCACTGTGTTATGTTATGCGTACACTGGGGATTGTTAAATGTACTTTGCTGCCATCTACTGGTCAATGTATGTGTAGGAAAGTTAGGTGTTCATTCTCCTCACAACAAGCTGTCATGGATACAGCTGGTAGGAGTCTCCTACCTCAGTGCTATCACGTCCAGTAAACTGGATAAAACAGGTCTAGTCAGGGGACAGGGAAGAAGCTCCCAGAATCTCTATCCCAGTCCATGCTGAGGGGACATGTTTTTCTTCGTATAATCATCTCCCCATGCAGCGAAGCTTTGTATAGTCAGGAGAGATAAAACTGAACACCTGCTCTACTGAATACTGGTTTCCTATGCGCTTCCAGCCAGAACCAGTGTAGCATGACTTCTATGCCACAAACTCTGTCTGCCCTACCCAATGCAATAGGGAGTGGTAGCACCAAAACTGGAGTAGCTCCATACCACTAGTGTGTCACGACGGGGAACCAACCCGTGAAGGTCCCTCCATCAGCGAAGCATTGACTGGACTGTACATGTGCAAGTGAAGAGAACTGTGCTCCAGCCACCCTGAGAGAACTAAGCTAGCTTGTTTTATAAGGAGAAGAAACCTACTTTTTCATAGGTAAAATACTAAGTTTACACTATACAGTGAACTGCTGCCACTTTGTCTATAAGAAAAAGACTGTATGCTATTATTCACTGCAGTAAAGTGTTATGTTTGCAAGTTCACTTATGTGTCTTGCTGCTTGCAATTGCACAAACTTCACAGGTGCTCCAACATTTGCTCTCAGACACCACCTCCATAGGAGCGCCTCTGGGGGTCCCATACCATCTCCATAAGTGCCACCTCCTGATATTGACATATGTTGTGGACACAAGGGAAGCGTTTTGGGGTTCAGGGGCCATTTCAGCTACCGTGACAGTACCATCTGCTGCTAGTGGAACTTCATATCCCAGCTGGTCCCTCTGCAACATCTGGCACCCCTGTGGGTCTCCACGCCTACAATACTTAATCACAGGTAATTAAAAGGAATCTGTAAGCAGATTTTTGCCATTTAATCTGACTACAACATGATATAGGGGCTTGGAGCCTGATTCCAATGATGTACTACTTAGTTGACTGGCTGCAGCAGTTGTGAAATAATTAAAGTTTGCTTTGCTGCAAACTAAGCAGATATTGAATTGTTGAGCTATAACACTGCCGTTACCACTGATTAGCAGCTTTCTGTGTACACTGTCTAGTGAATTGCTAATCACTGCTGAAGGCATGGTTGCACCAGCAAGCAGTAGACAGTCAGATAGTAATAATCTCCTGCTAATTAAGCACTAAATTTATTGAAACAGAAACACACAGCCTAGTAAGTGACACATCCCTGGAATCAGACTCTCAACTCCTACACCATGTTGCCCTCAGAACACATAGCAAAAACCTGCTGACAAATTCCCATTATAAACATTGTGAAAAACAAGTATTCAACAAATGTATCATGTTTCTCATCCTGAGTCTTCTATCATGCTGTTTCCTCTTATCAGTTCTTTACATGCAGTACATTGCAATGGAAATAATACTTTTGCAGCATGTCATCATCGGTCATGAAAATCTTTACAACAAATCTGCTGTGTGTGAGCAAGCCTTTCGGTCACTTTAGTAGTGCGTACAAAAAGTGGTTGACTAAGAGACAACTCCTTCAAAGCGGCTTCAAAGATGGAGCTTCAATGTAAAGTTTAATGTAAATGATCATTTTGGAATAATTGTAGACTGTGTCTTTCAATCCTTGCATTGTGTATCTTCTGGGCACTAAACCACTGGTAAGAACTATCATTATCTTGTTCACAAGTAAAGTTTCTATTGAAAAATTCAGTAATTAGGGTTAAAATTGCTGCTTTCATTATGTTTCACTTCACGTTTTGACAGCATTATGAATGTCAGCCTGGGAAAAGAGTATAATTGCTCAGTTTATCTTTTTGAGGTTGACTGAGCTTCTGCGTATACCACCCACTAATATTACCCACACCGCACGCCACTGAAGAAGCATAATGGAGAGAGAGGATATTGCGATTGTAAGGTACTACAAACACAAGTCAAGGTCCCTCATTCATTGCTAACTGCTTCACCTTTCCACTTCATTGTAACTTGCTGCCATTGAGATTTTTGTTGTGGTGAATTCTATTTATATGGATTTTGTTCACCTGCGATGATTCCAAATAATGCAAGTTAGTAAAGATTTCCCAAGGAGCCGTCAGTGCCTTGCCGAAGATCTTCATTTTGGCTGTTTTGTGTAGGAGTTTTCTGTCTGCATCACTATGTGACACTTGTAAAGTGAGACAGTTGTTTCTTTAGAGATTCCATAGAGAAAAACAAATTTGCAACAATGATGACTTGTTTTACTATTCGCAAATAGGTTATGGTCCAATGTTAACTCCTTCAAGTATATTTAAGGAAAATTTTACAAATTAAGTAAATCTACTTTGTCTTTGTTGCTCCATGTTCTCATGCATTACAATTTCCATTTGTCATGGGTGTAGCTCGCTCAGGGGAGACCCCGGGTGAATCTAGTGTCGGAAGGTCATAGCGCCTTGCTGCTGGCAAGTTCACTACTATTATTTGATAACATCTCCTTGTTTGTGGTGCTGAAAGGGTAAAGCACCATTTCCTGTCTCTCTGCAGCTTCTAATCTCAGGTGCAGCTCTTTGGGATCACTCCCATTTCCTATTTTAGTCATGTGATCTGATCACATGATGCCTGTGGTAGAAACTGAACCCTCATTTCTATGTGGTCCACTTTGGAAGGAGCCTGCTCTGGAAGAAGTCTGTCATGTTGTGTGCAGCTGTGGTGTTTGCTGCACTGAAGCCACCTGGAGTGTCTTTTCCTTTGCATGTATACTTCCCCTGTTTGTATTCCTACCCTTGTGTTTCTGAATTGTAGTGGCGAGTCTAGTGATCCTGTCGACCTACGCACTAGCCAGGGTAAGTGTAGGGCTAGCTGAGGGCCTAAGGTATCAGGCTCAGTAAAAGGTTACAAGAACCTGTATAGGGATGCTAGGGAGCTCAGGAGTCAGCGTGAGGTGAGTTCAGGAGGTGTTCCTTCTCCCTAGCGGCAGGGACCTCCATTGTATCATGCCCCAATCTTCCCTGTATGTTGTAATATCTTCTGGGGGTTTCCCAGGTACTATATAAATCCTGCTAGTCATGTGCATGAAACCATTAGCCTTTTAGGAATCTACACTACTCCTCATAACAAACTTAGGCCTTATTTCCATTTATCAAGTCTTCCTAAGATGTTTTCCCATACATAGAGATGCAGAGCTCTATAGGTCTATGGAATCATTTCCAGTTACTGGCACATTAGTTGTTTGGTTTGATATAATGGAAATAAGACACAGGATATAATTGGTTACTACTAGTGAGGAGTGAACGTGTTCGTTACTTGATCAATCATTAGCTGGCTCAGGTACTCGTGGAGTATCGTGGGTACTTTGATATATCATCCCTGAACAATCACCACAATGCACAGGCTTGCTTCATCACATGATGTATGCAGGCACCCCAGTGAGAGACAGTTGCAGTCTCTGAATGGCTCTCTCAGGGGATGAAACAAGTTGACATAAGAAAAATCCGCTCTCCCACTGGAAATGCTCTGTTTATTGCTGGCTGTATGTGGGCGAAGAGCCTAACAGGCCAATCATTGATTTTTCCACTATGCTCATAAATTGCATTGAGCCCATCCAAGTGTCTGACCAGCTCGAATAGAGTAGCGAGCAGTTGAGCATTTTAGCACTCGCTCATCACTAGTTACCACGCAAAATGGACAATAATACGGGTCTTCACACGGATGATGTTTATGGACAAATCCCTTTTACCATTACTGTTAATACTCTTTAAAAATCAGTTTTTCCCCCCAAAAATTGCAACATTTTCATGAGTTCATCATGAGTTAATAACACTTGTTCGAATGTCCCGTCACCAATTACTTTGACTCCTATGGGAAGGAGGATGCAACGTATGAAATAATAATGACCAAATTTTTCCATCCTTCTCCGCATTGCATTTAAAGATAAAAAAAAATGGAAAATCTTCTGTTGTCTCCAATGAGGTTCTGTATGGAAAAATTAACAGTTTTCGAGACACTGAATTCAGAGGCAAGGAATGATGGTAAAATTGATGTGAAGAATGATGATGTTTTACCGGTGACGGTCTGTATTCACTGTTAACAAATAGAGGAATGACGCAATCCAGCTTTAAGGCTTAGAAAAAAACACCATAATGATTTTTTTTAACCTCTGATGTATTTTGGAGCATCTTAGCCTTTGATCAAGTAATAATGAGCTATACCATAATATTGATGGCTTAGCCTTAGTGGGATCAATAGAAAAGTGCAGCCATGGTGCTCAAGCTCTGCCAACAGTATTACCGACACATCAATGAACATATTCAGGTTCCTGTATCTAGAATGCCGATCCTCCTTTTTGTATATTAGTGGTGATGAGGAACCAGAGATCCAGAAAACCCAGATTTTCCAACATTTTTTGTTCTTTTTGGGTACAGGTATGTTTGAGCTAGAACAGTGTTTAATTATCCTTGACAATATGTGAGATAACTATGGCTGTTAAGGAAGTCTCACCCCAAATCACTATGTAGGATCATTCTGTTGTCTTAAGGCCCCGTCACACTAAGCAACATCGCTAGCAACATCGCTGCTAACGAACAACTTTTGTGACGTTGCTAGCGATGTTGCTGTGTGTGACATCCAGCAACAACCTGGCCCCTGCTGTGAGGTCGTTGGTTGTTGCTGAATGTCCTGGGCCATTTTTTAGTTGTTGCTGTCCCGCTGTGAAGCACAGATCGCTGTGTGTGACAGCGAGACAGCAACAACTAAATGTGCAGGCAGCAGGAGCCGGCTTCTGCGGAGGCTGGTAACCAATGTAAACATCGGGTAACCAAGAAGCCCTGTCCTTGGTTACCCGATATTTACCTTTGTTACCAGCCTCCGCCGCTCTCACTGTCAATGCCGGCTCCTGCTCTGTGCACATGTAGCTGCAGCACACATCGGGTTAATTAACCCGATGTGTGCTGTAACTAGGAGAGCAGGGAGCCAGCGCTAAGCATTGTGCGCTGCTCCCTGCTCTGTGCACATTTAGCTGCAGCACACATCGGGATAATTAACCCGATGTGTGCTGTAACTAGGAGAGCAAGGAGCCAGCGCTAAGCATTGTGCGCTGCTCCCTGCTCTGTGCACATTTAGCTGCAGCACACATCGAGTAATTAACCCGATGTGTGCTGTAACTAGGAGAGCAGGGAGCCAGCGCTCAGTGTGCGCTGCTCCCTGCTCTCTGCACGTGTAGCTCCGTGCGGTGGTTGTTTTTGTCCTGCTTATCTCCGCCCCTCCGCTTCTATTGGCCACCTGCCGTGTGACGTCGCTGTGATGTCGCACGACCCGCTCCCTTAGGAAGGAGGCGGGTTGCCGGCCAGAGCGACTACACAGGGCAGGTAAGTGCGTGTGAAGCTGCCGTAGTGATAATGTTCGCTACGGCAGCTATCACAAGATATTGCATGTGCGACGGGGGCGGGGACTATCACGCTCGGCATCGCTACAATCGGCTTGCGATGTCGCAGCGTGTAAAGTACCCCTAACCCTTTGCTTGCATGGGAGAATAATAGGTATATATGAAAAGTGTAGGAACACTTTAACACTATAGCCATTTAACAGACACAATCTAACAAAGAAAAAAATGAGAATATACCCTGTAGTAAATAATGCAATAGTAATAATACTTATAAATAACAGAATATTTAGTAAACACTGTGACGTGTACCCATATCCTCTTATAGTAAAACCTCAACCTGTGTCAACCGGCCTCAATGTAGATGGGGTACACCTTGTTGCGGTGGGATGGATTTTTACCTTTTTTTGATCGAAAACAGTCGTTACTAATACTTATCCTATGTTATGTATACAGTACGTATGATTCCTATTTTTTTACTAACTGTAAGATATATACTAATTTTGTTTCTTTCTTAGGTTTTGTCTGTTAAAAGGTCTCTCCCCTGCAAAAATTTCAAAGCAAACTGAAACGTCAAGATGAGCCATTCAAGCTCCTCTGATGAAGCACCAAAAAATGTGCAATGGAAAAAAATTTAGATCAGCATATGAAAGATAAAGCATGTTTACTTTCCTTAAACATCAGAAAAAGCTTAGACCCAGCAGCAACCAGGGGGATTCAGCTATATCCATCTGCTGTTTGCATATGTCTGTACAGAAGTGATCATCATGGAAGATTTGCAGCCAATAGCCATATCTTAGAAAAATAAATAATCTACAGCAATTCAACTATGTATAACTAGGGGTGCAGGAAAATGGCAGCACCTGCTCTGGACAGATGAGTCAAAATTTGTAATATTTGGTATACAATAGATCAGTTTTCTTGCAAAGGGATGGAGAACAGGAAAATAATGAATGCCTGCAGACATCAGTGAAGCATGGTGGAGGGTTCTTGCAAGTTTGGGGCTACATTTCAGCAAGTGGATTTGGAGATTTGGTGAGCATTAATGATGTCCTCCAAACTGAGAAGTACAGGCAGATAATTTCTCATCACGTAATACAGGCAGATACTTTCCCGTCACATAATACTATAAGGAAGGTGTCTGATTTGCTTTAACTTTATTCTATAGCAAGGCAACAACCTTAAACATTCAGCCAATGTTGTAAAGAACTATCTTTGGCATATAAAACAATAATAAGCTCTGGAAGTGATGATTTCACCCCCACAAAGCCTTGATCTCAACATCATTGAGTTTGTCTGGGATTACATGAAAAGACAGAAGGATCTGCACAAGCCTCATACACAGGAGATCTGTTGTTAGTCCTCCAAGATGTTAGGAGCAACTTCCCTGCTGAGTTTGTGTATCTAGAAGAATTGATGCTGTGTTTAAGGTTGTAACACCAAATATTGATTTTATTAAGATTTCTCTTATGTTCATTCACTGTTCATCTTTCATCTTGTTAATTGATAAAAATAAACTATTAAAACTAGAGATGAGCAAACCCAAGCTGTAAAGTTCGGGGTTCCCTCACACAAACCTTTAAAAAAAACTCAAGAGTTTGAGTGCTGTACAAATGCTAACCACTCGATCGAGCATCGGTGTGCTCGAGTACGCTTGGTGCTCGGCCAAGGATGAGCCGATTGCAGTCTCTGAATGGCTCACATTGGTGGAAAAAAACAATGTTTTTGGATGTATTGTGTCAAAAAAAAGTGCTCTTCTTCTCTCAGAAATGTTGAGCCGAACTGCCCAATCAGTAACTTCCAATGGGATTTGGGCTCCGGGAACAAGTTCAGGTCAAGTCCAGGTCTCAAACTGAACTTTATCTAAAATCCTGCTGAACCCAGTGAATTCAAATTTCCATGGGTCCGCTCATCTCTAATATGCAAACCACTTTCGCGAACATCACTGTGCTTGGATACACTCGGTGCTTGGCCAAACTGAACTTCCACAGGTCCACTTATCTCTAGTTATGTAGTTTTTTTCTTCTTTTTGCCAATGTGGTTTTTCTCATATCACACAATATTAAAAAAAAACTAAAAACTTTAAAACTTCCAAATTTTACACCGGTCACTGGGGCTTTTTTTGAGACTATTATATTATTTCAGGAAGAGCACATGTATATAGCCACAGTGAATAGATATCGACCCCTATCATTTGTTTTGTAAAAAATGTATAATTCAGCTCACCTTCAGTGGCCCTGTGTGGTAAATTCCAGAGCAGCACAGACTTGCAGGAGCTGTACCTGCATGCACAGGAGAAAAACCAGATGAAATGTCCGGCGTTGAGGAAAATGGAGTGCAGCCAGGTAAATTTCCAGATTTTATTCCACGTTTGGTGTTTCAAATAAAAGAATACAGAGATCCAAATAAACACTCTATGCAAGGAAGAAAAATTGACATATCGACGTGTTTCAGCTACATGTTGTAGCCTTTGTCAAAAGTTACAACATGTAGCTAAAACGCATCGCTATGTTAATTTTTCTTCCTTGCATAAAGTGTTTATTTGGATCTCGGTAGTCTTTTATTTGAAACACCAAACGTGGAATAAAATCTGGAAATTTACCTGGCTGCACTCCATTTTCCTCAGTGCCGGACATTTCATCATGTTTTACTCCTATCATTTGTTTTGAAGTGTGTAATGAGTAGAGTTGAGCGCGGTTTGAGGTTCTCCAGTTCGCGGCTTGAGTGATTTTGGGGGCTGTTCTAGATCGAACTAGAACTCGAGCTTTTTGCTAAAGCTCGATAGTTCTAGATACGTTCGAGAACGGTTCTAGCAGCAAAAAGACAAGCTAATTACTAGCTGGCTTTCCGCTGTAATAGTGTAAGTCACTCTGTGACTCACACTATTATGAAATTTTAGTGTATAGTGTGCGGGAACAGGGCATTCAGATCACTGCTGTTTGGATAATGGCGATCGCCATTTTTCTTTTTTTTTCCTTGTCTTCCTTCCCTAAGCGCGCGCGTGTAGTGGGGCGGGCCAGCATGTCAGCCAATCCCAGACACACACACAGCTAAGTGGACTTTTAGCCAGAGAAGCAATGGCATGTGTGATAGGATGTCCATGTCACATGTCCCTGCATTATAAAAACGGACATTTTCCTCCAGCACGCCATTATCTGCCTTCTGCGTCTTGGTGTCAGTCACCGCTGGCGTAGCTCCTGTCTCCGATACTGCTGTGTACGCTCTATACACAGCGCTATACAGAATAGGGATAGAAGTTTCTTTCAGCCCTTGTAAGGGCTAATACCAGCAGGGTCAGAGCCATAGGTGACAGTCAGGTCCGGGAAAACAGATTTTAACAGCTACACAACATGACAGCGTCTTTGTAGCTAAGGTCAGGAATTTCCTCGCTGCATTTCCCCATTAGGAGGGATAGAAATGGAGGCTTCCTTTCCTCTACCCAGACCCACAACCCTGCCACTGTACCCTCCTGCCCTTTGCACACTCAAACTCATTGTTACTAAGCCATTATACTAGCAAACACTGAGGAAACTTAGTGGCATCCTAAAAGTGGCTGTTGGACTTCCATTAGTCTCCCACTGGTGCCAAGCTATTTCTAGCACCTCTGCATGACACCCTCCTGCTCTGTTTTTAATAAGCTATAATAATAGCAAAAAATGCTGCCATTTAGTGGCATACAAGAAGTGGCTGTTGGACTTCCATTAGTGTCCCACTATTGCAAATCTATTACCAGCACCTCTGCATTGCACACTCAGATTCATTGTTACTAAGCCATTATACTAGCAAACACTGAGTAAACTTAGTGGCATCCTAAAAGTGGCTGTTGGACTTCCATTAGTGTCCCACTGGTGCAAATCTATTTGCATCACCTCTGCATGACACCCTCATGCACATTTTGCTACGCTAATTTTATAGCAAACTCAGGGAATTCCTTGCTGCATTTGATCATTCGGAGGGATAGAAAGTGAGGCTTCTGTTACTGTCCTGGTACCCACAGAACACGGCCACTGTACCCACCTGTCCACTTTTGCCACGCTATTTAATTTGCCCAAAGAGCTGACTCTTTTTCTGCCTTCCTAAAATTGTCTGTAATACTAAGTTAGTGTTCCTTTGCTGCCAAGCAAGGTACAACACATGTGCATTCTACACTCCTTTCCATTTCTGGAATGCAATTATTAAATGCAGGTAGTCCAGCCAATCTGTGACGAAGGTGCAGGTGTGGATATAATGTAGCCTGCATCCAATGTTGGTTTTCTCGATGTCTGACAGCTCAACAATACCTTCTGTTTCCACTTCCAAAACAAGTGATGACCTGCCAATCACACTCCCTGTTGCGTGTAAAGGGGTGGAAGTTCAGTGTGAAAAACCATGTGAGACTGCTGTCCCCTCAGTCACAGAGGATGAAGAGCACGCAGATGCACTTGATGGGGCAGGCGGTGGTTGCACAGGCACGCTAGGCCGCATTGTAGCACAGTGAAATTCACATTGCGACTTATGCTTCATTTTAAGTCGTGTACAGGGTGGGCTCCCCAGTTTGCAGCAAAACCAGGCAACAGGAAAAGGACTCTAGTCAGTTGGGTTGATAAATGATTGTTTAACTTTACCAAAACAAACAATAAGAACCATGCATACAATTTAAATAATTGAACAATCTATTCTGTTGCCTACTACCTGCTAATCCCTCTGCGTAGCAGTAATTGTGTTTGTGCGTGTGTGTGTGTGTGTGTGTGTGTGTGCGAACACGACTTACCAGTGGCGCATCACAAGAGCTTCCCAGTTATCTACCTAAACATAGATAAAACACATTACCCCCCCTGAATACTCTTGTTAGCTGAAGCCTCACAGATAAGGCAGATGATAACAGTGTGAATACAAACCACACAGCTCTGTAAAACAGTCATGGAAATCTTGAAAATCAACAGTCAATGCAAATATGTGTCGCTGTCCCTCTATGATTTAAACTGTACATGACAATTTGACAGTGCAGAGGCAGCAAGTCTTACTGTCTATAAATAGTCGGCCTACCCAGAACAGATATGTGTTTTGCTAATAAAACAAAGTGTTGCGTGCCCGCATTATTGTCTGGGCACAGCCTACCGTACCCGGGTACTGTGATGTCCAGTTGCCAGAAATACAGACTTTTCACTCCTCTCACGGTAAGCAGTATAGACAGCACCGTAAGAATGTTGGTCTGTGGCACAGGATGCTGCTCACTGGCATTACGGTACTCCTCACCAAACTCCAAAATGACTCCCCTCACAATTGAACGAAGTGTTTCCGCGGTGGCTCCTTGCTGTAACACACACATTTAGCTTTTCCTTCTGTTCATAGACAGCATCTCAAAGTCCAAACCCGAAGTGCAATTTCTCCTCCACATCTAAGTGTGGAGAGGCAGCTAGTGCGCATGCGTGTGCCGATTTACCCCAGCCACAGCCTAACTACAGTGTTTCGCCTAGTAAGTATGCTCAGCCTGACTGTGCCATTCCTGAGGCTAATTCTTCATTTCGGGATACAGCGCATGCTCCCACACTTAGTGCGAAAAGCCTCTTTGCACAGGTACTTGCATTCCTTGCCGGGTCTAAGTCCTGTTTTGTGCCTAGACACCATGCTAAAGCTGATAGTCTTTTTTCAGAGACTGTATTTCATGCTACTGAGCATGCTCAGGCACTTACTGCATCAGAGACTAGGTCCGGTAATGAACTCTTTGGCCCTGCCCCTGATGTGGGGGGCCCATATAGACCACAGGGCATCAGGTGTCCTGACGATGTGGCCAGGCCACTCCCAAATGGCTTGCAGAGGCCCGCCCCTATGACTTGTCACCTCATTATTGATGGTCAGACGATGACTGGTGAGGTGTTTGTGTCGTGGCAGCTATGAGGTCATTATTGAAGTTGCGGTTCCAAATAGGATGCTAGTTATGCCACTCATGATGTGTCACTCTGCTTTTGTCTCCAGGAGGTGCATTGTGGTCCACCCTGGTTTGTGGCGGACCCAGGTTATAAAAGGGGCTGGAGCCAACAAGGAGGTGTGCAGTCTTCTATTATGCTCCGAAAGAGCACACCTCCATGTGTTGAACCCATTGCGGCTTTAGGCCAGAGGTAGGCAGGGATAGGGCGTCGATGCAGGCCGCCACCACAGTTGGTAACGCAGAACGGTTAAGACCAGCTCCTGTCCTACCAGTCCTGCTTGTGCAGCTCAGTAGCATTAACAGGCCTGCTGCTGCTGATGCGCCTGCTGTCCACAGTTGTGGCCCCAATGCACACGGTCAGCGTACTCAATGTGGCCCCTGTGATGTTAACAGGGAGTTCCTGGGCTGGGTGGGCATGTGGACCCTGTGACGCTAACAGGGCTCCCAGTCTCCAGATCTGAGTGGCGTCTAACTCGGTTCAGGCTACTATTAGTTTCATAGCCACACAGCTCTGTATCCTCCACCAAACCTTCCAGTTGCCAACCTCTCCTTTTCCACCTGGGAGCACGGTGGACATTGACTGCTGATGGGGATATATACCTTTCTCTTTTTTTTCTTATTAATTTTCGTTATATAGCGGTAACATAGTATATATCACCTTATCCAAATCTGCCAGTCCCACCGTAACAGATGGTGTTTCTTCATCAAATGTTACTTTTGCTTAACCAACAAACCCACGGACAAAAACTTTTTCCCCTTTCCAACACACCTGTTCCCCTTTCCACCAGCATTTGTCCTTTTTCAACTCATTTGGTATATGACCAAAAGTGCAACTCTGCAGGGACACCGTACTCAATGCCATCTCAGCACAGCAGCCAGCCCTCGGTTCCTCAGATGTGGACAAGTAAAAGACCATTTCCTATCCATGACAAAGCGTTGAGATTCACTCTGTCCAGCACTGGTGTTTAGTGGAAAAGCAGATCTAAGATTGCGTACCACCTTCTGCAGATACTCCTGTATACGTGCGTCCCTTTCTATGGCAGGAATTATTTCGCCAAATTTTGTCTTGTACCGGGGATCTAACAGTGTGGCAACCCAGTAGTTAGCATTACTTCGAATTCGTACAATCCGAGGGTCATGTTGTAGGTAGTGCAGCAAGAAGGCGCTCATGTGTCTTGTGCATCCAGGAGGACCAAGTCCTTGGTGTGTTGGTGGCAGAGGTGAGAATCGTGCCTCCTTCCTCTGCACTCTCCCCCCAACCTCGCACAACCGAAATGTGAGCAAGCTCTCACTCATCTGCTGAGTCTTCCATGCCCATCGCCAGTTCGTCCTCCATTTCTTCATGGGCTCCTGCACCTTCCTCAACACTTTTTGCTGATACTATGCGCCCTTGTTAATCCCTCTCCCCCACCATGACTGCCGCCTAGGTGCCGCTGACCATCTGGACCTCGTAGATCTTGTTATCCCTTCTGCATATGTGTGTCGTTTTCCTTGTGCGCAGTTACAAGAAAGGGTGCCCTGACCACACAGGGTTTGGGCCGAGGTGAAGGACCCACACGAGGTTGAGGAGGCAGAAGCAGTGTATTAACTTCTACATACAGAGGAAGGATTGATACAACTTGTGGGGACAGCAAGACTTGTACAGCAGACCCTTCTCCATCTCTCCCCATAGTAACCCATTGCCCAGTCAGCGACATGTAACGCCCCTGTCCATGCTTACTGGGCCAAGTATCTGTGGTGAAATGCACCCTGTCACACAGTTTCTCAAAGAAGCGGTGATGTTTGGTGCGACATGCTGGTGTAGTGCGTGCACGCCTTTGTTGGAGATGGAGTGGCACCTGGGCATCGGCTCTTGGGGCACTGCAATGGGCATAAGGTCTCAAAAATCCTCGGTTAAAAAGGTTGGAAAGGAAGCATTTTGGTAGCCAACAGTTTGCAGATGCTGAAAATCAAGCTCTAAGCCATGTCATGGCC
Source organism: Anomaloglossus baeobatrachus (assembly GCF_048569485.1). NCBI lineage: Eukaryota > Metazoa > Chordata > Amphibia > Anura > Aromobatidae > Anomaloglossus > Anomaloglossus baeobatrachus. Next base: position 89,475,164 of record NC_134356.1, on the reverse strand, counting down.
TTCTAAAAGCATGTAAAACACAGCAAGGGGACTCCAACCACAGTCTCCCTCGTTTCCACTAATTGGGCCACACACACCCCACTTGACTGGCATCAGTTGACCCCCATTTTCAAGATGAAAAAGATGCTTTGCATGAAGCACTCTCAAAAATACGCGTGCCTTTCACCTCCCCTGGATGACCCAGGGGAAGAAAAGTCCTCTGAGAGCCATGACTTGTTCATCTTGGTTCTTTTTCAAAAGCGAGGGGACTCCAACCACAGTCTCCCTCGTTTCCACTAATTGGGCCACACACACCCCACTTGACTGGCATCAGTTGACCCCCATTTTCAAGATGAAAAAGATGCTTTGCATGAAGCACTCTCAAAAATACGCATGCCTTTCACCTCCCCTGGATGACCCAGGGGAAGAAAAGTCCTCTGAGAGCCATGACTTGTTCATCTTGGTTCTTTTTTCAAAAGCGAGGGGACTCCAACCACAGTCTCCCTCGTTTCCACTAATTGCGCCACACACACCCTACTTGATTGGCAGCAGTTGACCCCCATTTTCAAGATGAAAAAGATGCTTTGCATGAAGCACTCTCAAAAATACGCGTGCCTTTCGCCTCCCCTGGCTGAGCCAGGGGAAGAAAAGTCCTCTGAGAGCCATGACTTGTTCATCTTGGTGAACGTTAGTCTGTCCACATTGTCAGTGGACAGATGCGTGTGCTTAGCTGTCAGCACACCCCCAGCAGCACTGAGGACACATTCCGAGAAAACGCTGGCTGCGGGACACAACAAGATCCCCAAGGCATACGTGGTGAGCATAGGCAATTTATCCAGATTGGAAGCCTAAAATGAGCACGGCTCAAGTTGCACAGTAATGGCATGGACGTTCCCTTGCATATACCCATAACTGTGTCTCCTCCTCCTCTTTTTCCTTGTCCAGCTCCTTTGTTTTCGCATGAGTATATGTCCTTGTCACTTTCCCATGTGTTTGTGTTGTGTTGTGAGTTGTTTGTCACCTTTTGGACACCTTTCAGGGTGTTTTCTAGGTGTTTTTATGTGTTTGTGATTGCCTGCCATTGTTTCCTATGCGGTTCGAGTTCGGTTCGTCGAACGTTCGCCGAACCGAACTCGAACGGGACCCCCGTTCGACGAACCGAACTCGAGCCGAACCACGGCCGGTTCGTCCATCTCTAGTAATGAGCCCGTGGAAAGGTCATTGTAAAGAAATGGGGAGCAGGGTCAGATGTGACATCGCCTATTGTCATTGGTGGATCCGGTGTCATCAGCTGTGCATAAAGTAGTTACCCAGCATTGTACTTGTGCCTCATTATGAAGACTTGCTGTAAACTCTTCCTGAAAGAACAGGAATGAGTATGAGTCTAAAATAGCCCCATTAGCAAGTTTGAATATTGCAGCATTACTACTTTTCCAAGGAGCTAATAGACATACAGTACTCAGATAGAAATGCATTTCTTGTTTATTGGGATTCGGAACTCTGTGGATTTGTGTCATGTGACTGAATAGAAAAAATGATTCTAGACATCAGCACTTTAGAAATCTGTATTGTGAACCATAGCTGTAGCAAGGTATTTCATTACTTTAGGAAAAGATTCAGTGTGCACCTGTGGTATACAAATGTCTAGTGCAGGCCTGCACAATATATGACCAGCCCTCATGGACTTTGCATATTTACACCCTGCCTCTATGGATGTTACCCTAAAAAATCCCTGAGACACTGTGCCCAGTCAAGTGAATCATGGGTGGAGGTAGGGTGGATGGATGATCTAATTGTCAGGTGTTAAATACTGTTTGTATAGAGTCTATTGCAAGGGTACAAGGGAAACACAGACACAGGTTTGCTAAACAGTTCTTGTATTACTTCATACAAGTAAGTGCACAAAACATGAAGGGGTAAACAGTTGCAGGGTGCAGAGGCTGGGAACAAATTAATCAGGAATGGATCCTCAAAGTTCAGCAGACGTGTCAAAGTAAAATTCAGTCTTTCTTTCTGTACTAGTAAACGTCCATGGCAGAGCAGAAGGGTTCCTGTGTGGACACGAGTTCCAGGGATCCAAAACAGAGGATGGCAGAAAAGTAGTTCAAAGACTTCAGGAGATCAGGTTACAGGCAGACTGCTAACAGGATTCAGAAGCACTGGTCCATCAGCTGAGATGGCTTAAGCAGGTAGTTGGCAGGGAACAGGGCAGGAACATAGAAGCTGAGGAATCCATATTGACTGAGATCAAAAGTGAGGGCAACAGAACAGGAAGCAAGATGGCCTATGAAGAAAAAACAGATTAAAGCAAAATGACAAAACAAGGCAAAAAGTCAGAAAACCTCACACTAATATATCAGCCGGGTCGGGACATGTTTTATTCTTTATGGATGAAAAGTTTTAAGGACTATACCACCACCTTTATGGCAGGTGGTAGATATGGGTAAAACCAAATGTTGGTGTTCATTACTGCGTCTGGTAAAGTACTGTGCCCTCAGACCTGAAGGGTAACTGTTGGCCCACAGGCCTATTTTTTGTTATGAAAATTTAGGCTTGTCCAGCCTGAAGAAAGGGAACATCGAGACCCCAGAGAAGAAGTTTTTATGTTGGTTTTATTACATTATTTAATTGTGTTGCAGATTTTCACATGGATGAAGACGTCCATGGTTAAAGGGGGGAGGAATGTAGAAAGGTGGACTGTGACCTGCAACCCCCAGAAAACATTAATGTTTGTATTAGGTGTATACTGTATATTTATATATTAATATGTGCAGTAATAATAAGGTTTGCTATCAGCAAAATGTAACAATGTTTGAAATGTGTATTCAGTAAAGAATTTAAAGTTTGGAATTGTTGTGGACTCATCTGTAGTAACGCTGAATATAACATCACATGGTGTGAACAAGATCCAAAAAGGTCAGCTAACGGCCGAGAAGTCACGCTGCAACAAGGTAACCCACTCCACTATACACTCTTTCCCTCCTGTCTGTAGCGTGGAGCTGACACAGGACTGCATCCCTTGCCCTCATATACTGTCCCTGGCTACTTTACACTCCAGCAGTCAATGTCACTTTCGAAGTGCAGGCAGAGTTCATGGCACAGCTTTGGCCCGCACTCCTCCTGCAATTTGAAAGGGACTTCCGCAGTGCTTTTGGCCAAGAGATACAGATTTGGTGTTGAAATCTTCTGGCAAAACAATTGCATCAATAACGCATGACTACTGCAGCAGTTTGATGCATTTTATTGCCAGAAGATGCAGATTTGGTGCAGAATTTTGCAATATAAATTTTAGCAACAAATCTGCATCTGCTAGCGAAAAACGTAAGTTTTTGTGTGGTTTTCTGCTAAGAGATGCAGATTTGGTGCAGAAATGTCACCCCAGGATGTCCTAGCAGCTGGGAACTCAAAGGATGTTAAAGGCTCTCTTTAAGGCTCCTTTAAGTTGCCAGAGCTCACAGCCATCAGGTCTTGCGGCAGATTTCAACCAGATAACTTTAAAGGAGCCTTTAAGAGAGCCTTTAACGCTCCTTGAGTTCAAATTATCACCGTAATAGTGGTCAATGGTTTTTCAAAATTCGTATATTAGTTCACAGAGTGAATAGAAAAAATAATTAAAATGTACAACCTTTTTTTTTTTACATTAAAAAATGATGTATAACCTGTAGATCTAGAACATGGAAACAAATTTCCTACAGTATGTCAGAAAAAGACAATATATTAAAATCTATATAACGTACAACAACATATATCAATCAGAGTTCTGACTACCGTCGGGAGGACCGTGTTTAAATTACTGGAGCATTTATACAGTCTTCCTATTTTTCAGTTGGTGTGTTATATAGTCCGTTATCGGGGTATTGGTCATAAAGCCATCAGAGGGAAAAAGTCATCCAGTCTGAGTTCCATGACGTGTCCAGTAATGATGTCATATGGAAGTGATGATTATCACTAGTCAACAATCTGGCTTAAAATATGCCCCACCAAACACAATTATTGGCTTTAAGAATATGCGACACTTTTCCTCTCTATATGAAGAGGTTATTCAGGGGTACATATTTAGAACCTCAATTAAACTGTAACTTATGTTCATGAGATATTATTTATACAACATAAGTACATTGCACAGGAAAAATTATATCAATATATTGCAATCTACTCATAGATATTTCCTTATCCAGATGAAGACAAAAGACCTCCCCTTGATAATATACAAATATACAACAGACGAAGGACATATTAAAAATAACATCAAGTTCATTACAAAATTCCCATCTTTATGGTAAACTTTTGTTATTCATCCATCTTGATTATGTGTATGGTATCTGGTAAGATGAGAGTTTGTTTATCACAATCTAGCTATTATCTTAGTCTAGCATTTATTCCTCATTGTAGCAGTGTGATTTATGTTCACTACCCTCTTGGTCAAACAAAGGAAAGACTATCTATCAACTGGGACCCAGGACCCAGGGTTAAAGGGGGATATCGGTATATACACCGAAAACACCCATTAAGTTACTGGTGAACCATATACTACATTGCTGCCCCAAGAGTTCATTAATGTACCAGCTACAGTAGGCCTGACCCAGTAATAATTACATTCCAAATAAATAAATAAAAAATTTGTAGGGTCATCCCTGTATTGATACTAGCACAGATAAAGCTGCAGCTACAAGCTGCGGCCTCAGCCGTATGCTTATCTTGACTCTGTATCAAAATAGCAGGAACCGCATGTGGCTTTTTTTTTTTTTTTAAAAAAATATATATTTAAATAAATAAATAAATAAACAATTTATCCCCCTCCCTATTTGACACCCAGCCTTGATAAAGCCTGACATCTGGGAGCTGGCATGTTTAGACTGGGGAGACCCATGCTTATTGGGAAACCCCCAAGCCTAAAATTAGCAGCCAGCAGCTGCCCAAGATTGCCGCATCCATTAGAAGCGACGGCCCAGGCACATTACCCAGCTTTTCCCAATTGTCCTGGTGCAGTGGCAATAGGTGTAATAAAGGGATAATGGCAGCTGCCACAAAGCCCCGAATTAGTGTTGGGAAGAGGTGTATGAGACATCCCCCCACTAATCCTGTAAGTTAAAAGAAATAAGCACAAACACAGAAAAATGTGTTTATTTTTTAAAATAAACACCCTCTTTCACCAATTTATTGATTTTTAAAACACCCAAGTCTGACGTAATCCCCACTATGAGGTCCTATGATGCATCCAATTCTGCTACATCTGAAGCCTACAGCACCATAGAATATGACCACCCACTGTGAACTGCAGGCAGAGACTCAGTGAGCCATGCGATCAGCGGTGATGTCACTTAGGTAAGTTGTGGCCACAGCTGAAGATTTCCACGGTCCTTCACCTGTGACTGCAGGTAACCTGACTTTACTTTAGGGGTCCTCAATGAATTAACTCAGTGACCTCACCTCAGAAGGTCTCCTGAGGTCATGTTACCTGCAGTCACAGGTGGAGGGCCATGGGAACCTCCAGCTGTGATCACAAATTACCTGAGTGATGTCACCGTTAAATGAGCGGCTCATTCATTCTCTGCCTGAATCTCACAGCTGGAAGTCATGTACCATGATTGTGCGCTGTCCCTTTTTGTAATATAGCATAGCTGAAATTGTTGTGGGATCCCATGTGGATTAGGGTACTTTCACACTACATTTTTTTAATATGCGTCCTGAATGTTTTTTTTATCGCAAAAACGGATCTAGTACAAATGCATTTTAATTTCGATGCATTTGCAATAGACTCACGTCAACATGCGTTCACATGCGTTTGCGTGCGGTACAGTCAGGATCCAGTGAGTTGCAGTAATTTAACTTTCTTCAAAGATGCTACTTGTAGTGTTTTTTTACCTGCGTCCAAATACTGCATGTCACTGGATCCTGACTGTAACACACGCAACCGCATGTGAATGGTGGTATGCTGATAAAAAGGATCCTGTTTTCTCTCTCTCTCTCATTCAGTTCCACAGACTCCTGATCACATGACTCCAATGCCCGGCCATAAACTGCAAGTGAAAGGATCCTGTAAAATAACACTTGCGTTTGCATCTGTTTCTCTTTGGAAAAACAGGATCCTGCAAAAAACGTTAAGGATGCATGTTAAAAAAACATAGTATGAAATCAGCGTTACATCGAACCTTCAAGGGTATTTTTGGGGTTAATAAAGAGGTAAAAGAGGGTGTCTTTTGTCTTTTAGTTCAAATAAAGGATTTTTTTGGTGTTTGTGTTTATTTCTTTTCATTTACAGATTAGTAATGAAGGATCTCATAGATGCCTCCCATTACTAACCCAGGGCTTATTGGCAGCTGTGAGCTATTATTAACTCCTTATTATCCCAATTGCCATTGCACCAGGGCAATCAGGAAGAGCAGGGTAAAGTGGTGGGATTGTCACATCTAATTATAATAGAACATAATATGTTTGGGGCACTTAGTTATAACTCATATTTTGGATCTATAAACTTCAAATTACTCTTCAGGGTCCTCTTTTTATACAGGTCTTCAGGTAATGTATTACCATGTGAAATTCATGTAGCAAATAAAGATGCTAGCCATATGTAAATTGAACAGGGATCATGGTCTAGTGACTGCAGTTTCAAGTCATGGCATCCCTCTACTATGTCCGAATCTGTAAACACATTGTAGTGAGTTGACTTAAAAGAGAATATTGGAAATGAGGATGTTCTTGGAGAAAAGCCCATACCTGTAGATTTCAGGCTGCATTTAATGATTTAGAAGGTTTTAACACTAAGCCTAATACCTCTTAGTAGGAATATTATACTTCAACTCAAACACTCCATTCGATCCCTTCCTGGAAAGTCTCTTAAGATAAATCATTTGATACAGTTTAAATCACCTTCTCCCGACCCCTGAACTTAGCAAGACCCTTACATACGCTAGGAAAATTCCTGCAACATGAATATTATTATATGTTCATCAATATGTACATGAGCCAAAACAGAATATATTAAGCTTCGCCTGTTTTCAAAGAAAAGATAAAGCACACAATATAGTTACACTTTTCTCTAGAGCAGCAGTATTTGGCAGGCTTAATTTCTATTAACAAATAACAACTACGTTATTTACAACGTAACCTTTAAACTTGCACATGTGGTTTCATCTGGACAATATATGGGTGTGAGCATAAATCAAAACCACATTATCTGAACTGAACCGCAGTGTTATATTAAGATAACATGGAGTAAGGATAGGCCATCAAAGTGTATTCCTGGAAATTTCCTTTAAACAAGACTTTTCACCAGTTTGACTAGTCACATCATAGAATAGTGGCTGCCGAGCTGAAAAAAAAATCTAGTTTTTTAAGATTTCTCATATACATTGTGGAGATATTAGCTTGAAAAAGTTGGTTATAAATTATAAAAAGTCCAAGGGGGTGTTAGTAGAGATTTTTCTCTGGGCGCATGTACTTCACTTGTGTAAGGCTGATTAGTAATAAGCATTCAGAAGCATACAGTGAAAAAAAATAAGTAAGGTCCCACAAAAGCTTAGAACAGACTTTTTCCAGTGTGAGTCATGTAATGACTGACAGGCTGATCTCCTTACTGGTCTTACTGCATGGCTGTATGTGATTACAACAGGTTGCCATTAGAGCAAAGATTACTAACTCCTTCAATTTTCATCTCATGGCAGCCAGTGTCAAGGGAAGAGGAGCACAGCAGAGCTGACAGCATTGTGAGCGGAGACCTGCAACTGCAGACATTTATGCAATGAGATAAAGCCTACTTTTGTGTACTGCTCTCCCCCCACACTGACTGCTGGGAGATGAAAGGTGTATATAATCACACTTGCTCTACTCTACTCCAAGCACTTTGCAATCACACACAGCTCTGTAGTGAGACCAGTGAGGAGAGCAGAGTTATCTGTCATTACATGACTCACACTCAGAAATCTAGCCTAAAGTCCCCTTTACACACTGAGACTTTCAGCGATCCCACCAGCGATCCCAACCTGGCCTGGATCGCTACAAAGTCTCTGGTGAGTCGCTGGTGAGCTGTCAAACAGGCAAACCTGGCCAACGATGCAACAGCAATCCGGACCTGCAGAACGACCTAGCTAGTCATTGGGGACGTTGTAAAGCAGCTTTTTGAAAGGGAAGTCGCTAATGAAGTCGCTGTAAAGTCCCCTTTACACACTGAGACTTTCTAGCAATCATGCTGCACAGCGGGAAACAAAGGACCAAAGAATGGTCCTGAAGGATTTGTAGCGATCAGCAACTTCACAGCAGGGGCCAGGTCGCTGATGTGTTTCACACACTGCAATGTCGCTGGGGAGGTCGCTATTACGTCACAAAACCGGTGACGTTACAGCGATGTCGTTTGCGATGTTGCAGTGTGTAAAGCCACCTTAAGCGTTTGCTGGGGAAGCAAATCACAGTAAAAGGACATGAATCCAAAAATCTTCACAGAATGCAAACATCCATATTTACCAATACCTGGATACCTTACTAATGCACTGCAAAACGTAGCAGGCCTCATCAAAAAAAGCAGAGGTAGAACAGTACAAAATATTGATGAATAACCACTCACACATCTACCATCCACTAAAGGGTGGTTATTAAGTTTTACAAATGCAAAGGCTTGTAAAAAGGCTCCAGTTTTAAGTCTCCAACTCTATAAGTGCACCTCACAAGGACAGACAACTGAATTCCCCACACAAAAACAACAAAGCTTAGATTTTGTGGGAGCCTGTTCTTTTTTCCCCTTGTATGTTACTGCCTGCTTATGATTGGCCAATGTCATGCAGAAGTAAAAGTGCACACCCCCAGAGAAGAATCTCTGCTAATGCCCCCTTGGACTTCACAAATTATAACCAAAACTTTAGCAGCTAATATCTCCACAGCTAAGAGGAAAGTAAAAAAAAACAAAATATAAAAACTATGTTTTACTAAGCTCTGCAGGCTCTGTAGCCAATTTAACATGCATAAATTGGTGTAAGATCCTTTTAAAGGGATTTTGAGGCATTCATGAACCACTTTCCTTCATTGCATTGATATTTCATGTCCTAATAGACTTAGCCACTGTAAACAAGTGTCTCACCCCAGGGCTATGGGGTACTCGGTCCCGGGCCTGGTTCAATTAGGGAAGTGTCACGGGTGTAGTGGCCGGTGCCCGGTTCCGTGACCCTGGTGATGCTTTTAAAAAGGGGTATATACAGGGGATAAAAAAAGTTTTTGTCGTGACGACACTTGCGGGTTGCGGCTATTTAAGTGGAGCTGCCGCTGCACAGTTCTCACTACTTGGGCTGGTGTTAGTGGCAGCCTGGATGTTGGGCCCTCCGCAAGTAGGGCCAGGCCCCAGGGGATAGATGATGTCGTTGGGCGCGGAAAGAAAGTAGGCCACACAATATATTGCTGTTCAACTGGTTTCTTTTACTCACAGTTTGGTAAAGTAGCTGGCAACCCAAAGAAGGCTGGTCCACACCACTGGTCCCCTTAGTTCCAGTGCCGGTGTGATGACCTGATGGCTTTCTTCCCCTGCACCTGTCTCTGGTTGGTGGGTCCCCATGGCTTGGAGCGTCTGTGGGTCCCCTCCTGGTAGTCTCTAAGTCTCAGTCTGTATAACAGGTAGCGTGAACCCTGTGGGGATGGTTTCTCTGGTCCTGTTCCCCGGTTTTCCCGTTGCTACTGTGTCCCAAACTTTATGGTCATTGAGGTCCTGGATGGTCCCCTCACCGTACCGATTTTATCAGGTCTGCCTGGAGCGTTTGCCTGACCTAGGACTCTGTGCCCCGTTGGTGCTATGGTTCCGGGAGAACTCCACCGTACTCCACCAGCAACCACACGCCTGGGCCCCCAGGTCACCGTCACAGTCTCTTGTCAGTGTGGAACATCTAACTTCTCTCGCTTCCACTTACTGACTCCCTTACTGACTGTCTGACCCCTCCCACCTGGTTGTCATCTAGTGGACTAGATCGGTACCACCCCTAGGTGGCCATCCATTGGGTCCTACCCTAGCCTGTCACCAGTCTTTTGGAATGGGGAAAAACAGGGATTAAATTGAATGTTTTGCTGGAACCGACACTGGTCTTCTGGATCCCTGGGAGTAGGTCCTACATCCTGGTGAGGATGCACTTCCCTGTAGCTCTTGATGGCTTCAGGGACGCTGCACAAACAGCTCTCGTTCACTCATTTCTCTCTGACATTTTTTAAAATTCAGATAGTTTTTATTAAAGTTGTTAATGTGGGTTGCACGATGGCTCAGTGGTTAGCACTGCAGTCTTGCAGCGCTGGGGTCCGGGGTTCTAATTTCACTAAGGACACCATCTGCAAGGAGTTTGTATATTCTCATTTTTGCATGGGTTTCCTCTGGGTTCTCCGGTTTCCTCCCACACTCCAAACATATACTGATCGGGACCTTAGATTGTGAGCCCCAATGGGGACAATGCTGCTGATGTATGTAAAGGGCTGTGGAATTAATAGCGCTATACAAATGAATAAATATTATATTATTATTATTATTATAATGTTTTGCATGTAAAGTACTGTGTGTATAACCCTAGCGTAAAGAAGAACAAATCACATGTATAATAACCCTTGTCCCCCTCCCATTGTCCATTTAGGTTTGCCATTCAAGGCATAGCATTGAATACACAATAGAGACGTTATCATACACATTCCTCATAGCAGTACAGTGACATGTACAACTTGTTGCATTTACAAATTCCTGGGGTCAAACAGAACATCTACCTGATATGTCATATATGTTTCTGAAAAGCTATTTCAGCATATGCTGCCATTCAAAAGTAATGCTGATCTGGGGTGAGCCACCATCCTATCACTCTATAACATTCTGACAGCTAAAACGTCAAGGTGTCCACAAAGTTTAAATTTAGCATACACTCCCATTATTTATATTGCACGCTTTGAATATTGCTTTTTCACACATTAGTAAAGTTGACCTTATTTATAAATTATCTTTCCATGGGTAAAGAGGAGTGGATCCAGTAAAGCGCTATTAATTTATGACCTAATAGCTATATTTACAGACATATTTGTCACGAGTGTATCCCTTAATTGGAAGACCTTTGGCAGGTCTTGGATCTGAGGTTCACTTGGCCTTGAGAAACTCTGTGTTTTAGGCCTCTTTCACACGTCCGTGCCTCCGGTACGTGTTTGGCAGTTTTCTCACATACCGGAGACACGTACACACATAGACCTATCGATTCCTATGGTTTTGGACACACGTAAGTATTTGCGCACGGAACGTGTGTCCGTTCCGTACTTACGTGTGTCCGTGTGTTTCTCAAGCCGACATGTCCATTTTTCTCTGGCATCACGGGTGTCATATGGAACGCAAATGTGTCACACGTAATGCAAACGGACCACACGGATGTGTTCTGTGTGAAACGCACCGGAGAAAAGACATGTGCCTGTGAGAAAAAAAAACCTTTACTCACCTTCTCCTGCCCTCCTGTCTCTGCCACTGCTGTCACTTGCTGCCAACCGCCGCTCATTATGCTCATTGAATATTCACTTCACTGCGGCTGGAAGCAGCAGCAGGGAGTTGGCAGGACCGGAGACCAAAGATCAGCACCACGGACAGCGACGCCAGGGACAGGTGAATAGAAAGTTCCCGTTCTCCATGTGTTATCACGGATAACACACGGAGAACACACGTGTGCCATACACACGGCACACCGAGGGCAAAACGTACCTCTGACACCTCCGTGAGGGACGTGTGAAAGAGGCCTTAAATGTATGTGCATTCTTTTGGTGCAGCATGGGTTAAGGACTCTTTTATTGCTGGCAGTTCCTTGTTTCTTCAATCTCAAGTGCAGCTGGTTTGTGACCACTCTTCTCCACTTTAAATTGTCACATGTTCCATCACCTGATGCCGGTTATAGAATTTATTTCTGAACTGACCACTGTAGAGGGAGGAAGTCTCTGGAAACTTTTGGAATACTGTCATTTGCAGCCCTGGTGTTGGGCTTCAACTTTAGTGATGGTGTATTTCCTATTGTCTATGTTCCCCTATCTGTCTTCCTTCCCCTGTGTTTATCTATTGTAATGGCAAAGTCTAGTATACTCACCAGCCTTTGCACTACTCAGGGTGAGTGAAGGGACAGCTAGGGAATAGGCACGTGACGGCGATAGGGGAAGGTCCTGTATAGGGATGTTAAGAAGCTCAGGGTGGAAGTGACCCAACTCCCTTCTCCCTACCGTTAAGGCCACCCTACCCTTTCCATCCCCATTGCATCCTCCGTGTTGCACCATGTTCCAGGCCTTCCCTTGCCCAAGCGTGACAATATCCATTGAAAACTCATCTGTTAATCCTAGAAACAGATCTTGAGATTCGTAGATATTTGTTCTGAGAATGCTTTGTTAGTTAGCTCTAGAATTTTGTTCCAGCCTCCGCATTGGGCTTCAAAAGTCTAATGGTTTATCAAAGGCTTCCTGCGCTGTCCAGAAATAATGCATGTTAGGGGGCACGTATATGGTATTGCATGACAGATACCTGTGCATTTTATGTATGGAGAGGTATATAATGTTATATATAATTGTGACAATGCATTATCATTTTAATAGTAACTTCTAATAAAATTTAAAAAAAAGCTGTGTAAACAGAAAAATAAACAAATTGTTTTAATTAATCATTTTTAATGCATACAAGTAAATGAACAGTATAGCATAAAGTAAACATACTATAGTTTTCAAATTCCTTACAATCCTAATTGTATCAGTCATTGTAAATAATAAATTGCATACATTTTATTTTATTATATTTATTTATTTTTTATTTTTATTTTTTTTTAAATGAGCTGGAAATGTTTGTAATTTTTTTGCCATTAGAAAGTAAATTATACCTATTAAATATGTGCAGAAAAAAAATAAAAATGGGAAAATTTTTGGTAAAAGAGTACAGTTAAAAAATACAAAATCTGTAGTGCTAAGTTGGCTTTGATATTCTTCTTGTTGTCTAGGTAAAAATTGATTATAAGCATTTGTTGCTTTGGCGGATCTGTCCTGTCGTTTATTAGGCTAGGTTCAGATCAAGGTTGTAAAACTCGGGTCACTCACATCTGCAAAAAACTTTTCGCATGAACCTAAAATCAATGTGAAAAATTGCTCATAAAAACTACCAGATAGATTAACATTGGATCAGCGTGCTGTCCATCGTACACACAGATAGAAAATACATAAAATACATTTGTTTGAAAAGCATACAATTATTCATTTGAAAGGCACACTGTAACACAGCATTTCACCAGGAATGGCGCCACAAGGAAGTTGAAGACTATCTTCAATATTACACCCATGAGATAACTGCTGAGATGCCAGCAGGTAATGGAGGAGATGGAAGAAAAGGGTTAATCTGCATTGCCAGAAGAAGATCACTGAAGATCGATGGGGATTCAAACATCTGATTTTATTGTTCTATGTGTTTCAGAGTTGTATAACCACTTATTCAGGAACAAAATCAGTAATGTACATTATTGATTTTGTTCCTGAAGAAGGAGTATACAGCTCCGAAATGCGTAGAGCAATAAAATCAGATGTTTTAATCCCCATTGATCTTCAGTTTTCTTATTCTGGCTGCGCGGATTAACCCTTTTCTTCCATCTCCTCGATCACTAACTTCCTGGGTTCTGAAGCAGCCATCCTTATCACGTGGTTTTAGTGGTTGTGTCTATAACACAACCACACCAGGTTAGTGCACCTTTTCAAACCCTATTTGGTACTACCGGATAAGACACCATTTGTGCCCCCCCTTTTGTTATTTCAGTTTTTACAACGAGATCCCAGTAGGGGAACAGTTTGATCAGTTTATTGACAAAGGATCCTTCTAAAGGCCACGTCACACGCTATGATATATCTAACGCTATGTCGTTGGGGTCACGGAATTTGTGACGCACATCCAGCATCGTTAGAGATGTCGTAGCGTGTGACACCTCCGAACGACTGTTAACGAGCAAAAATACTCACCTTATCATTGCTCTTTGACACATTGTTCTTTTTCCTTATGTGGTTCGGCCTTCTGCACGCCGGTTGTTCGTCATTCCTGAGGCAGCACACATCGCTACGTGTGACACCCGGGAACGACGAACACAGCTTACCTGCGTCCCGCCGGCAATGAGGAAGGAAGGAGGTGGGCGGGGTGTTCCGGCCGTTCATCTCCGACCCTCTGCTTCTATTGGGCAGCCGCTGAGTGACGTCGCTGTGATGCTGAACGTCCCACCCCATCACGAAGAGGATGTTCACCGCCCACAGCGACGTCGTTAGGGAGGTAAGTACGTGTGACGGGGGTTAACGACATTGTGCACCACGGGCAACGAATTGCTCGTGACGCAAAAACGACGGGGGCGGGTGCGATTGCTCATGCGATCAAATGATATATCGTAGCGTGTAACGCCGCCTTACCAATTAAAATGGTCTAAATGACAAATGAGGAGAACTTTATCTAGAATTTCCTTATTTTTCTCTTTTTTATATGAAAAATATTATTAATATGTACCACATTTACCAAAACTCTATATAATCTGAAACAAATTATCAAGAAAATGTAAAGAATCTAGACAAAGGGGCAAATATGGATCTCATTGTAATGTAATTTGCTGTGTTTTTGTAAGATTATGTCCTCATATACCTGTACTATCGGACTATAGAACTTTTACATAATGGGACAAACTACAAAGTCTGACTATATCTCCTAAATCCAGGTTTGGAAAACGCCTTTTGAACTGCTGAAGGAGCTGGTAATGCTATTTTATATCAAACCTGATGGTCATTCAGTGATAAGTGTTAATACTAGTAATCCCCACGTCCATTTTGCCTTTGAACTGATCGTTGCCTGCCGTAACAGTGTTATCCTTTTCTGAACTGTCAGTATCAGGGAGGATTAGGTACATGTTTAGGCTGGGTGAACTCATGAATGAAAATATTTTGCTTGGCAGTTTTTAAATGTAGACTAGCCCCCTCCCCTCCCCCTTTCTTAGAAGCCAAAGCCTTTGGCAAAAGGCAACATTTCATTCAGATTACCCAGTTCATATTGGGAGGTCTCAGCAGATGGATTTCGCTCTTTCTGTGAAAATTTGTTGGCTGGTCTAAAAACTATGATGGTTATAAAGATCAGTGCAGATGGATTTGATGACATGTTGTGTTCAGCATGTATGATAAATAAAACATCCCGACAAACAGAAGATCCATCAGGCAGCGAGACTGGAATAATGGAGATTACTGAAGTTTTTACAAGATATAAATATTACTCCCTGACTGTGAATGAAAATAATGAACTCTCTTGACACTGCTATACAGAAAACTGTTCATGGAGTACTATGTGGTTTAGTACCTTGTGGGTAAATTATGTTCCAGTCACCAATTTATCAAGTTCAAGTGTCGAAACAAATCAAACCGATCGGCATTTTAGGAAAGCAATATAAAAAAATAGATATAAAATATATAGATTGGAAAATTGATTCATAAGTACAGAAGAGCGGACCCTTGGCTATTTGGGTTCGCCAAATTCGCAAGGACTTGAAAAATGTTTGCTTTAGGACTCAAACTTGACCTAAACTTGATACCAGACAGCAAACGTCATACAAGTCAATGAGGTTGAGAACTTCTGTGCTGTAAAAGGGTCATAGTAAGGGCTAGGGGGCTGCAAAAGGAAGCAAAATAGGGGTAAGAGCAAGATGTTTACCGGTGTTTCCTGGAAGATAACACAGGAGTCAGACTCTTTTCTGGGCCTGCTCATTAAACTTCATGAATATTCACTGTTTCTCCATGCCCACCTTCTGTGCCAGGTCTATGATTGGTTGCTAACTACTATACAGGCCCCCTGGCCCTCTGTGATTTGTTGCAGTCAGTTTCTGTATTGTAGTGTAAAAATAAGTAAATAATCATTTTAAAAGATGGTGTGGGCTCCTGCCCTATTTGAGATATCAAGCAAGGACAAAACAGATGGATATTGGCTGCAACCCCAGCGGTCTGCTTTACTATGGCTAGATTTCAAAAAAAGAGGGGATCCCATGTCAATTTTTTTAAATTATTTAAATAAATAATTAAAAAAAACAGTATACGGTGCCCTCTATTTTTGGTAAAAAAAAAAAGCCACGATAAAGCAGACCACTGGGGGATGCCATCTGTTTTACATGGCTGGTTATTAGTGATGAGCGAGTATGCTTGTTACTACTCGGTACTCGCACGAGTATCACTGTACTCGGGCTACTCGGCGGGTACCGAGTAATTTTGCAATACTCGTGCTTTACTCGTGGTCTTCATCCCTGCATGTTGGCGCTCTTTTGAGAGCCAGCCCTCATGCAGGGATTGGCTGGCAGACCACTGCAATGCCACAGCCCTGTTAGTTGTGGAATTGCAGTGATTGGCCGGCCCGCACAGCGTGACCGAGCCTTTATACCGGCGGGCGCGCTGTGCTCTGTACACAGCCATCTCATATTCCCTGCTTTCCACGCCCACAGGTGCCTATGATTGGTTGCATAGTAAGCGAATATGTCTGGCTCACAGTAATATGAGTAGGTGCCCAGAAAAAATAGTAGACAATCAATGTAGTAATAATTCTGGCACACTGAAAAAATTCATGACATGTGAAGCAATATTTTGAATGCTGAATCAATTTATTCGTGCACAAAGTTGACGATAATTCATCCACAAGGTTGACAATAATTCATCCAACGTTTCGACCGTAAAATTTTTTGGTCGTTATCAAGGATCAATATTATCTAAGATCACAGAAAATATGTACAGAAAAAGGAAAACGAGGCGCAGTAAGAGGGGCCGCCGGACCCGCACCGACATACCGTGTACAAACGCGGTCACAGGTACTAACCTAGTCTATAATATTTCATCTTATAATTTGTCCATTATTGAATCTCAAGTTTTACAGAGAGGGCTATCATTTTGTCCGACCCCCTCTCTTGATCCATTCGTATTGGATCAAGAGATGAGGAGATTTTTTAGGTCTTTACGGCTTAAAGCCCATTTCAGTAATGACAGACTCACACAATCTGTTTCTACCCCTGTCAGTCCTGATCCTGCCAACATGTTCCGGTTAAAACAACTGGACCTTAGGGTCCCTAGCTCCTTCAGTCCTCCCAAGACATATCACCCTATAGAAACATATGTCACTATGGTTTCTAGAGACATTAGCCATACACTGAAGTCCATAGATGATGGGCAATTTAAGTTAAAAAGGAATCTCACTATAGAGGAAAGCCGGGCAATACAGGACCTTAAGAACAATTCCACAATTGTTATTAAGCCGGCTGACAAAGGTGGTGCCATTGTGGTGCTTGACAGGAAATACTACATCGATGAGATCCTTAGCCAACTTAGGGACACTGACACCTATTCACCTATTCCACGTGATCCTACATCTTACATACAAGGACTTATCAAGCGTACCATTGATTTCCATCTAACCAACAATACCATAGATCAGAAACTTGCCGATTTTTTAATTAAAACCCACCCAGTAATACCAGTATTTTACACATTGCCCAAAATTCACAAAAATATGAATCAACCACCAGGACGCCCGATTGTGGCCTCGACTGAATCTGTCCTGTCCCCACTCGCCATCACCGTTGAGAAAATTCTCACCCCACTCATACCTAACATTCGGTCATACTTAAAGGACACCACTGACTTCCTGCTACATCTACAATCCATCGGGCCATTATCATCTAATTGTTTCCTGGTCACTTTTGACGTTAATAGTCTTTACACCAGCATCCAACATCAAGACGGCATTCGATCTGTGGAGTGGTTTCTGAACAGACATAGTTCTTATACTTCCTTACAGAACAGACTTTGTCTAGATCTTCTCCAATTGGTTCTGGAGAACAACTTCTTCCTTTTCCAGGACCAATTTTACTTACAGAGACGGGGTACCGCGATGGGCTCAAATTTAGCACCCCCTTATGCAAATATATATATGGAATATTTTGAGGAGTCCTTTGTTTATCAACATACTCTATGGTTAGAACACTCGGTCAGTTGGAAGAGGTACATCGACGACATATTTATGATCTGGCGGGGTGACCTCACGTCCCTAATACAATTCTATACCGACATGAACTCATTCAAACAGGGGCTTACCTTTACCATTCATCATGATAACCACAAAATCAATTTTCTTGACACCATGGTGATTTTATCCAATGGTTCCCTCAGTACCGACTTATACGTTAAACCCACTGACCGTAACAGTTTGTTACATTATACCAGCTGTCATCCTCGCCATACAAAACTGGGACTTCCCATCTCCCAACACAAACGGGTTGAACGTATAGTGTCGGACCCAATTCAACGAGATAAACGGTTTTCAGAGATGAGTGATAAGTTCCTCCAAAGGGGATACCCGGCCAGTATTGCAGATAGGAGATCTCCCCGGACACCCACTATTCAAAAAATGGCTCCACGTATGGCATGTGTCAGCACATATCATCCCTTTTCTCCCCTGATTAGGAGCATTATATGTAAACACTGGCCTCTTTTGGGTAAAGCCTATCCTGATATAAGCGAATTTAGTTCACCCCCTCTATTTTGCAACAAGAGACCCCGCAATCTCCGTGACAATTTCGTTAGGGCCGACATCGGTTCAAATAAAATCATGCAGAGACAAACGTTCCTTGGCACTCCCAGAAGAGGGAATTTTCCCTGTCATCACTGTGTGCAGTGCAACAACCTTACTAAGGGGAGCACTTTCACTCATCCTCTGTCGGGCCGCATTTTTTCCATACGAGGTTTCTTCACCTGTGAATCCTCTTTCGTGGTCTATTTAATTAAATGCCCGTGCGGTCTCGGATATGTTGGGGAGACCACCCAGCATGTCCGAGACCGCATTAGTAAACACAAATCTACTATACGGTGCAAACAAATCCTCCTACCAATCCCATATCATTTCATTACACATGGTCACACTATTGCTCAACTCAAGTATCAGGTACTAGAACACGTTCCCCCCTCTACTAGAGGTGGCAATCGTATACGTGCCCTTAAGGAGAGGGAATCCTATTGGATCTTCACCCTCAATACATTGGAACCCAAGGGTCTTAATAGAGAACATGATATGTGTATATGATTATGTATTGTCTCATTATATTGTCTCTCTGATTATACTTTTTAATGTGATTGTCATTTGGTTTATAGTGACCCCATTGCCCTCATTTTAAATACTCATATGCTGCCTCATCATACTCCAGCATAATGTATGGTATCGTTTAATTATCCTACTTGCTCTCTGTTGTATAACTTTTGTAAAGCTTCAGTATAAGAACCAGTATAAGGAGTGGTATCGGTTTAATCAATCTACTATATGCTTCTAAATTTTGTTCCTCTTCCTTTTAGGCTCCCACCACCTGATCCCTCACCTATGGGCACCTGCATCGGTCTTCCTTCACCTTGTCACCTGGCACTTTGTAGGCAATGTATACCCTACTCCCTGACACTGATATGAGCCATACACCATGACCTGTGTTCTGTGCCCGGCTCGTGCGTTGTGCAAATAGCCAGGCACAGCGCTCGAGCTACGTGCAATCCACAGGTCTGTTCACTGCCATCTCACACCCATTATGTCATACACACGCCCCTTTAGGCTTCCATGCCATCGATTCACCTCCTCTGCTCTCTGCCCGTTGGTCCGCCCCCTGCGCATGCGCGGTACTGGCGACGGTGCTGCGCATGCGCGGCGTGCGTTCCACGGGCATCACACTGCGTTCCACTTCCAGGAAGTGGGACGGAGGGTGCCGAACGGTATGCACTATATAAGGCTGCCGTACCAAGGTATGTTGCACACCATCCAGGGGCCTATACCCGATACCACCATCATAGAGGTATGTGTTATACTGCGGTCCATTCTTATTGGCACTTTATAAGATCTCCACTGATATCCACCTATGCTTTCTCCCAGATATTTTCTCTCCCACACTCCACTTGAGAATATGTTGCATGTTGTTCCATATACCTCAGGTATGTGTTCCTACTAGTGCTCTTTTGCTTTAATTTCTCTCTCATCTGAGTCACACACTCTTTATACGGTTTTTCATAGAATCTTAAAGGGACAGACGCATTTTTTCCCTATGAAAATAGTACCCAATAGCCATTATCTAGAAACGCTGCAAAAAGGTAGTATGGAGATTTCATCCTTTACATCCCTTGATAATTGTATCTTATACTGATGTTATATTCTTGTATATGCTCTTGTTCTAGTGCATCCTTCATTTCTAACATTTTGAGGCAACTGAGATTCTCTCAGTGAGGGAGTCAGAATAATTCCAAACATTGTTTCCATGGTCACTGCCTAATAATCCAGGTAGTGTGCTTCTCTTATACAAAACTACTCTATGCCATCTTTTCCTATGTGTGGTTTTTACACACCTTAATAATATTATCGTTGATTTTCATTTAGAAACTACTATTTATACTTGTCACTTCAAGTCCTATGGTAACAACCACCCTGTTCATTGTCAACTGACAAATGCATGAGGTACAGATGTATTTATTGACATTATTTTATTATTTTTTTAAACATGTTCAGCAATAGAAAGATATTGTTCTTGGATGACTTTTTCACATATTCTCTTTTATATATAGGATCACAATTTTTGATCCCATTACATTTAAAGGCGATGACCATTTATCATTGAGCCTATACCTTCGCATTGTTGACATAGGTGGGTGTGCTTACTATACTTCTATTATTACCATCATGCATGTTTCTCATACGGATAGGTTTTTGTATATTGTATGAATTTTTCCTTTTTTTAGCACGTCCTCATGTATATTATGTGCATTACATGACTATATTTATGATGCATGTTATGTAAGAAATCGCATTATCTATGTAACACTTCACAATACTTTGTATTAATTTGAGTTCTTTTTTCTGTACATATTTTCTGTGATCTTAGATAATATTGATCCTTGATAACGACCAAAAAATTTTACGGTCGAAACGTTGGATGAATTATTGTCAACCTTGTGGATGAATTATCGTCAACTTTGTGCACGAATAAATTGATTCAGCATTCAAAATATTGCTTCACATGTCATGAATTTTTTCAGTGTGCCAGAATTATTACTACTATGATTGGTTGCAGTGAGACACGCCCCCACGCTGAGTGACAGGTGTCACACTGCACCCAATCACAGCAGCCGGTGGGCGGGTCTATACTGTGCAGTAAAATAAATAAATAAATAATTAAAAAAAACGGCGTGCGGTCCCCCCAATTTTAATACCAGCCAGATAAAGCCATACAGCTGAAGGCTGGTATTCTCAGGATGGGGAGCTCCACGTTATGGGGAGCCCCCCACCCTAACAATATCAGTCAGCAGCTGCCCAGAATTGCCGCATACATTATATGCGACAGTTCTGGGGCTGTACCCGGCTCTTCCCGATTTACCCTAGTGCGTTGGCAAATCGGGGTAATAAGGAGTTAATGGCAGCCCATAGCTGCCACTAAATCCTAGATTAATCATGTCAGGCGTCTCCCCGAGATTCCTTCCATGATTAATCGGTAAATTACAGTTAAAAAACACACACACCCGAAAAATCCTTTATTAGAAATAAAAAACACTAACAAAGTCCCTCATTACCAATTTATTAACCCCGACAAACCCTCCATGTCCGGCGTACTCCACGGACTCCGGCGTCGCGTCCAGCTCTGCTGCATGGAAGTGACAGGAGCTGCAGAAGACACCGCCGCTCCGGTCACCTCCACGCAGCTAATGAAGGGAATAGCGCGATCAGCTGCTGTCAGTCAGGTAACTCCCGGCCACCGCTGGATCCAGCGGTGGCCGCGATTAACCTCAGTGAAAGCAGCTGATCGCTATACTCACCTCAGTGTGTGCATGGAGCTGACTGGAGCGGCGGTGAGTAGCGCGATCAGCTGAGCTGTCACTGAGGTTACCCGCGGCCACCGCTGCATCCACCGCTGGATCCAGGTAACCTCAGTGACAGCTCAGCTGATCGCTATACTCATCTCATTAGCTGCGTGGAGGTGACCGGAGCGGCGGTGTATTCTGCAGCTCCTGTCACTTCCATGCAGCAGAGCTGGACGCGACGCCGGAGTCCGTGGAGTACGCCGGACATGGAGGGTTTGTCGGGGTTAATAAATTGGTAATGAGGGACTTTGTTAGTGTTTTTTATTTCTAATAAAGGATTTTTCGTGTGTGTGTGTTTTTTAACTGTAATTTACAGATTAATCATGGAAGGAATCTCGGGGAGACACCTGACATGATTAATCTAGGATTTAGTGGCAGCTATGGGCTGCCATTAACTCCTTATTACCCCGATTTGCCAACGTACTAGGGTAAATCGGGAAGAGCCGGGTACAGTCCCAGAACTGTCGCATATAATGTATGCGGCAATTCTGGGCGGCTGCTGACTGATATTGTTAGGGTGGGGGCTCCCCATAACGTGGAGCTCCCCATCCTGAGAATACCAGCCTTCAGCCGTATGGCTTTATCTGGCTGGTATTAAAATTGGGGGGACCGCACGCCGTTTTTTTTAATTATTTAATTATTTATTTCACTGCACAGTATACACACACCGGCTGCTGTGATTGGGTGCAGTGAGACAGCTGTCACTCAGTGTGGGAGCGTGTCTCACTGCAACCAATCATAGGCGCCGAAAAGCAGGAAAGCAGAGAATACGAGATTGATTAATGAGCGGCCGGCTTTTTCAAAAGAGGAAAAGCCACCGGAGTTTGAACAGCCGTGCAGCGCCGCGGCAGTGATCGGGGAACGGTAAGTAAGAGAGAGGGGGGGGAACTGACCGACAGACTGTGAGAGGGGGACAGACAAGACAGAGAGAGACAAACCGACGGGAGATAGAATGAAAAAAAAAATGACCGACATCGTTAGTAAAAAGCACAAAACGTGCGTTTTGGACATCGGAGTGCCACACAAGGTTTTCACGTAAACTCTTTCATGTATTAATCTCAAAAAGTAACATACACCAGCTCTATCTCACTATTGGGTATGTGCCCTTAACATTTCCGCCATGAAAATTCATTTTGGTGTCATTTTGGAAGGTTTTCTGGTGAGTCCGTAAAAATGGCGTAAAACTTGGACAAAATTGTTCACAGCTGTGACTTTTGAGTGATAAATGCTTCAAGGGGTCTTCCCCATGCTGATGCCATGTCATTTGAGCACTCTTCTGAGACTTTTGTGACATTTTTATGGTTTCTACATGCTGCCGGGGGGTCATTTCACAAAAATACTCGGGTCTCCCATAGGATAACATTGGGCTCGGTGCTCGGGCCGAGTACACGAGTATCTTGGGAGGCTCGGCCCGAGCTTCGAGCACCCGAGCTTTTTAGTACTCGCTCATCACTACTGGTTATCAAGAATAAGGAGGGAACCCATGTCATATTTTTCATTATTATTTTTTTCACAGTGTTGTGCTGGCCAATCGCAGCCGAGCTTGACATGGCTCTGATGGGGCTGAAAGTTCCCACACCAGAAAAGTTTTCAACAAGTTTTATTCAAATGACAAACCTGAACCTAAAAAAGTGTGTGCTTCTGCCCGGCTCCAGAACATACAGTATTCGGTACGAACTCCAAATTTTACAGTTCAGGTTCACTCATCCTTATTTATAAGGTTTAAGATCTATACATGGGGCTCAGGAATACAGATATAGAGCAGTAATATGGCTTTGTACAATCACTAAAGGCTTTGCTGTAATACAACTATGGAAGTATAAGGCGGCATACCGTACTTGTTTATGCCCTCAATTTAAACTTTTTTTCGACATATCAATTTATGTTCTTTGTGATGCTGTATGATAGAAATTTACTTTGCTTACTTGCTCTTGGGTGAAGAGTAAATATTTAATATGGTGTAATGGAGAGGCATTATTCCTCTTCATTATGACTAAAAATGTCGAAATCACATTCTGGAAACAAAAGTAGAGAAAAGATTTTGTAAATGATTGCTCATCTATATAATTTATATGTGCAAATTAATTTAAAGTCTAAAAAGAAAAAAAAATATTCCCCTGACTACATGGGCATAAAAACTAATGGACATTGTTTTGTCTATTTATGACCCTGGTTTCAAAAAAGTTGGGACACTCTGTAAAATGTAAAAGAAAAGCAAGAATGCAATGAGTTGGAAATCTCTATACACATCTTTTATTCACAACAGAATATGGAATACAGGCCAGGAATTGAAAGTTAGAGATTTTTCCATTTTACGGTATTTTAAAAATTTAATTCATTTAGAAACTGATGACAGCAACACATCTCAAAAAAGCTGGGACACGATTAACAAAAGAATAAAGAAGTAAGTGGTAATAATGAAAAACAAATGCAGAGTTATTTTTCAACCAAGCCATATGACTGTGAACAAAAGATGTTAGAAAGGCAGAGTCTCACAGAAGCAAAGATAGTCAGAGGTTCTACAATGTGTGAAAAGCATCTAGAAATTGTCGAAAAATCAATCACTTCATCACCCAGCAATTTTCAGTCTTTTGCTTTTTCTTCTCCTTCTTTCAAAAGCCATAACTTTTTTTATTTTTCTGTCAACATAGCTATATTGGTCTTGTTTTCTGCGCGACGTGTTTTATTTTTGAAAGTACCCATTAATTTTACCATATAGTTCCTTGGGAACTAAATGATAAAAAAATTCCAAGTGTGGTAAAATTGCAAAACAAAAGTTCAATTGCCTTTGGGTTTTCATTTACCATATTCACTATATGATAAAACTGACCTGGCAGTATGATTCCCCAGGTCAGTACGAGTTTGTCGATTCCCAACATGTATAGTTTACTTTTTAATGAATTAGTGAAAAAAAATCTGAAATTTGTAAAAAAAAAAAAAGGAGCCTTTGTTCCTTTTTTCCGAGATCTAATATAAAAATAAGACGGCTTATTTTTTGTGCCCTCTATCATTTTTTGGGTAGGTGTAATGTTTTTATCGCTTCTTATTGCATTTCATTGCAATGTCGTGGAGGCAAAAAAATGTAATTCTGGCATTTTTCATTTTTTTTCGTTACGCTGTTTACAAATCAGGTAAATTTATGTTACATTTTCATAGATCGGAGATTTCTGAGACTAGTGATACCATATGTGATGGTTTTTATTGTTTTATTTTCAAAGGGGCAAAAAGGGTGATTAAAACTCGTTTTTTTAATTTTTCATATTTTTGAAAAAAATGTCCTACTTTACAATTGTATTTACTAGTCCTTTTAGAGAAATTAAAGCTGCAATCTTCTGATCGCTTGTGAAGCATCAGCACTTCTCTGTACAGCAGATATTATAACTTCCTATGAATGCTGACCACAGGAAGTTTGTCATGACATACACATGGATCATCAGATAACCACTGGCTGTCATAACAACCCATCGGTGCCCTAAGATTATGTTACAGGCCGCCGATAGGAGTGGGTGTGACGCACTTGCCTCCGGCGCATGTTAAATCCCAATGTCAGAGATAGATAGCGGGATTTAACTGGTTAACAACTGCAGGTAGAACTCCGATCCACCCACTCCTTTCATTCAGCTGACATGTGCAGGGATAGATGCTGGCTTGGTGTCCGATCCGGCATCAAAGGCAGGGACATGACTGATGGCATACCAGTATGTCCTAGATCAGTAAGAAGTTAACTATCTACAGTACATAATATCATATAAAGGTTCAGAGATTCAGGAGAAATCCATATGCACAAGAAACAAGACCTGGAAAGAGACAGCCCTGGAAACAGACAGATGGGCAAAGTGACAGACAGGCAAAGAGACAGACTTGGAAAGAGACAGACGGTCAAAGAGACAGACGGGGAAAGAGACAGACGGGCAAAGAGACAGACGGGGAAAGAGACAGACGGGCAAAGAGACAGACGGGCAAAGAGACAGACAGGGAAAGAGAGAGACGGGGAAAGAGACAGACGGGGAAAGAGACAGCCCTGGATAGAGACAGATGGGGAAAGAGACAGACGGGGAAAGAGACAGGTGGGGAAAGAGACAGGCGGGGAAAGAGACAGGCGGGGAAAGAGACAGACCCTTAAAGTGACAGACCTGGAAAGAGACAGATGGACAAAGAGATAGGTGGTCAAAGAGACAGACCTGGAAAGAGACAGACGGGGAAAGAGACAGCCAGGGAAAGAGACAGCCAGGGAAAGAGACAGCCCTGGAAAGAGACAGCCCTTTAAACAGACAGCCGGGGAAAGAGACAGACGGGGAAAGAGACAGACGGGGAAAGAGACAGTCCTGGAAAGAGACAGATGGGCAAAGAGATAGGTGGTCAAAGAGACAGACCTGGAAAGAGACAGACGAGAAAAGAGACAGCCAGGGAAAGAGACAGCCAGGGAAAGAGACAGCCCTGGAAAGAGACAGCCCTTTAAACAGACAGCCGGGGAAAGAGACAGCCAGGGAAAGAGACAGACAGGGAAAGAGACCGTCTTGGAAAGAGTCAGCCGGGTAAAGAGACAGTCCTGGAAAGAGACAGACGGGGAAAGAGACAGACGGAGAAAGAGACAGACCTGGAAAAAGACAGCCCTGGAAAGAGACAGACGGGGAAAGAGACAAACAGGCAAAGAGACAGGTGGGGAAAGAGACAGCCGGGGAAAGAGACAGACGGGGAAAGACAGACCTGGAAAGAGACAGACCAAGACAGACTGAAAAGAGACAGATGGGAAAGATACAGACAGACACACACATAGAGACAGACACAGAGATAGAGAGAGACAGATAGACACAGAGGTGGAGACCGATAGACTGATACAAATACAGACAGAGATAGAAATAGTCAGACAGAGACATAGACACAGACAGACAAGGAAAGAGACAGACAGACAGCGACACACAGACAGAGACTGGGAGAGAGACAGAGAAGCAGTTACTATCCCGGGCAACGCCCGGGTACTACAGCTAGTAATATAATATTAATTAACTTACATAGTGCTATTAATTCCACAGCGCTTTACATACATTGGCAACACTGTCCTCTTTAGGACTAACAATCTAATTTCCCTATCTGCATGTTTTTGTAGGAAACCAGAGAACCCAGAGGAAACTCACGTAAACACTGGGGGAACATACAAACTCCTTGCAGATGTTGTCCTTGGTGGGATTTGAACCCAGGACGCCAGCGCTACAAAGCTAACCACTGAGCCACCGTGCTGCCTATCTTGAAAGTCATTATCAAGGCTTAGCATAATATAGAGGTTTTGCAAAATATCTATTTCAGCGAAGACCAGCAAAACAATGCAAAGCCACTTACAGCATCCATCACAACAGTATGGCTTTGGAGAAGAAGAGCTTAGGTGATGAACTAGTGGCCTGATGTCATTGGCACTAATTGAAAACATTTAGTTTATTATAAATGGAAAAATCTGGCAAAGACCCAGGACTGTTCAGAAGTTTGAATCTTACATTCTTCAATGCTACAAAAATTGGACAATATTCCTCTCGCAAAGCCATAGCAATTCTTCTTCTCACTTTCTTGTACAAATAAGAGGCGATGCTACTGTCGTAGACGGGGAGGACGCCGCCGCTGCTGCGTTCTCGCTAAAGCTCAGGTCCGGCGCTGCTGCGGCTGCTCGGTGGCTCAAGCGGTGGGCCGGATCCGGGGACTCGAGCGGCGCTCCTCGCCCGTGAGTGAAAGGGGTGGTTGGTTTGGGGGATTTAGTCTATGACGCCACCCACGGGTCGTGTTGAAGATGGGCACCACCGCTGCTGGTGACGGGGATCCCGGGAGCGATGGTAGGGAGCAGCTGGGATGTTGTTTTCCCCCTCCATGGGTAGGGGTCGGTGGTCCCGGGGCCCGATGATGTGACGGGGAGGCAGGGTAGGTGAGGTGCAGGGTGGCTGGGATAGCGCGGCGCGGTGCCGGATGGCACGGGTGTACTCACTCAGTAAGAGATGCACAAAGTCCCACAACCGGCTGCAGTGTCTCTCCCTGGACAGGTGATGGCGGCTGTCTTTCCCTGCACCTTGATGTTCTCGTTTGACTACTATGGATCCCCAACGGTAGTCCACTCCCCGGTGTATGGGTACTGGAGGAGCCCGTTTGCCCGCAGGCGCTGGCCCTTGGGTCTCTAGCCTTAGGCGGTAGCTGTATACCCTCGCGGTTGCCTTCAATCAGGACTTTTGCTGTTAGGAAACCCCTGGGGTTACGGTAACATTCGGATTGACTATTGTCAGCGGCTCCAAGCCTGGTCGGGGCCCGATGGCCCTGCCTGTGTGTGCTGGCTTCACTTTGCTCCCTCGTCGGTACCGGCGGGCCGTCGCCCGACCCCGGTCCTACGGATCCGCGTTGCTTCACCACTCCTGCAGACGGCCACCACCATCTGCCAACTTTGCTGTCAGTGCCTGGGCCACAACCCAGACACCCAAGTGTTTACTCCTCACACTTCAACCTCCTCAACTGATCTGCCACTTTTCCCGCCTCCAGGCCTGTGAACTCCTCGGTGGGTGGGGCCAACCGCTTGGCTCCGCCCCACCTGGTTTGGACATCAGACACTGTAGGGAGGCAACAAGGGTTTTGTGTTTGGCTCGTGTCCCTGTCTAATGGGGGTGGGGTGTTTGTGTGTTATCTGTGACGACCTGGCTAGGCCAGGGCGCCACACTACACAGTGTACATTTGTCGCCCAGGGCTATGGGGTACTCGGTCCCGGGCCATATATTAACAGGGATGCTGTGTCATGGGTAAATGCTGGCCATTGCCCGATTCCGTGACCCTGGGGACACTTTTTTTAATGGGGAGTATTTACAGGGGAAATTGAAGTCAGTGGTGTGACGCCACCTGCGGGTTGTGGTTAAGATGGTGGAACCGCTGCTGCTGAGTTGATTATCCCTAGGGCTGGTGGCAATAGCAGCTGTGGTGGTAGGCCCTCCATTGGTAGGGCGGAGCCCCCGGGGATATATGGTGGAGACTTTGCCGAAGAAGGGAGGCCACACCGTAGGTTGTAAGTTAGCAGTCTTTACTCACAGTTGTGCCCTTGGACGGCTGGTTCAGATCCCTGTAGTTCCAGTGCCAGTTTGATGGCTCTGTCCCCGGCACCCTCAGTGTGGTTGGGTCCCCGTAGCTTGGAGCTAGTTTAGGGCCTGAATGTCCTTTGGCAGTCTCCTCATCCGTACGGCAATCAGTGTGGACCCTGTAGGGCAGGTCTGTGTTCCAAATCCTGATCCGCTTGTTACTGCTGATGGCCCCGGATCTGTGGGTTAGTGAGGTCCATGAAGGTCCCCTCACTGTGCAGGTATTTGCAAGGCCGCGTGACTCTGACACCTGACCTAGGGCCCTGTGCCCCGTCGGTGCTCTGGTCCGAGTGGTACTCAGGTGTACCTACCTGGCGACCACTCTCATGTGCCCCCGGGTCACCGTTACACAACCCAGCTTTAGGCACGTCTCTCTACACTTCCACCCTTTTCACTTAACTCTATTCGACTCTAGACTCCTCTCTGTCCCCTCCCACCAGACTGTTTAGTCCCCTGGGCTGGCTCCACCCTCTAGGTGGCCATCCCTTTGGTGTCTGACTAGCCAATTACCCCTGGTGTGGAGTGGAAACTGGGATTTTGGTGTGTGCAGATGTCACTGGCACTGGTGTTCCAGGTCCCTGGGGACCTTGCATGCTGGTGAGGATGCAGTACCTAGTAGTGCCCTAAGTGGTTCAGGGGCGCTACATAGACATGGCCCTGGCCCAACATTTTTGATATGTGTTGCTGCCATCAATTTCTAAAATAGTTGTTTTTTTGTATTTTTTTCTCAAATGAAATGGAAAAAAAATCTGCTTTCACCTTCTGATCTGTGTTCAACGTTCTGTTGTGAATAATCTACAGTATGCCTATTTTAGATTTCCAGATCATTGTATTCTTATGCTCTTCACAACTTACAAAGTATTCCACTTTTTTTGGATTTCGAATTGTATGTCAATTATGATTTGCACATCATGATAAAGGAGTTAACCAGTGGTAATAAATTACTACTAAATGATTTCTTAATTTACAAAAACAGCTCTGGTATATTTTTAGTTTTAATCCGGAATGCTGTGTTTTTTCCTCCTATCTGGAGACTTGCCAATAAAGCCTCACATGGCTGAGGGATGCTTTCCTTTGGCCACTTATGTCATGACATTACTAATGACATGACCATAAGGGGCTTGAACTGTAACTGGTCAATACGTAAGGCAGCCTCCAAATTGGTACCAGCTTTCACTGTAAAAGAGAATCAGAGCTCATGTGAAGGACACAGGGTGGGAATCACAGAGTCGAAAGAAAGGGATGCCTGGTGGCTGTTACACAGATGATGTGGGAATGGCAGTATGATAGGCAGTGGCGTAACTACCGCGGTCGCAGCGGTCGCGATCGCGACCGGGCCCGGGAGGTTAGGGGCCCTGCGGCCGCCCGGCAGATCAGCAGCCAGCTCCTGTCAGTGTGAGAGGAGCTGCGCTGATCTGTCACAGACCTCGCGGCCGCTATTTGACCCGCTGCCGCTGCCGACACCGGGCCCCCCCTGCCTGATGTCAGCGGTGGCACCGGGGCCCCCTGCCTGGTGTCAGCGGCTGCAGCGTCTCCCCTATCACCGCGCACAGTAATGATGAAGCATAGCGTGGCCGGTGCCGCGCTATGCATCACCATTCTCCCCCTGTGCGATGACGTCACTCCCGAGCGACTGCTGTGCTGAGTGCACAGAGTGCAGGACAGGAGGACGCCGACCGCAGCACCGGGAGAACGAGCAGCGGGGAAGACAGCAGCGGTGGAAGGAAGAGAGAAGGTGAGTACTTGTTTTTTTTTTTAATATAAGTGAGTAAACGGTGGCCAGAGGCTTGGGAAGGCAGTTCTGGGGAAGCTGCATTATTGTATATGGAAGCCTGGAGAGGCTGCTTTAGACATGGAGGTCTGAGGAGGCTGCATTATATGTGGAGGTCTGGGGTAGCTGCATTATTATACATGGAGGCCTGGAGAGGCTGCTTTATACATGGAGGTCTGAGGAGGCTGCATTATATATGGAGGCCTGGAGAGGCTGCTTTATACATGGAGGTCTGATGAGGCTGCATTATATATGGAGGCCTGGAGAGGCTGCTTTATACATGGAGGTCTGGGGAGGCTGCATTATATATGGAGGTCTGGGGTGGCTGCATTATTATACATGGAGGCCTGGAGAGGCTGCTTTATACATGGAGGTCTGGGGAAGCTGCATTATTATACATGGAGGCCTGGAGATACTGCATTATACATGGAGGCCTAGAGATACTGCATTATACATGGAGGCCTGGAGAGGCTGGCTGCTATATTATACATGGAGGCCTGAGGAGGCTGGGTGCATTGTTATACATGGAGGTGGTCTGGAGAGACTGGGTGCTATATTATACATGGAGGCCTGAGGAGGCTGGGTGCATTGTTATACATGGAGGCCTGGAGAGGTTGGCTGCATTATTATATATGAACGTCTGGGGGGGCTGCATAATACAAAATGAAGGACACCTTATACATGGAATATAAGGGTGCCTTATGCATGGAGGCGTATGGGGCTGCATAATGCAATATGAAGTTTTATGGGGTTGCGTTATAATACATATAGGACTATGGGGGCTACATTATAATATATGGAGGACTATGGAGGCTACCTTATACATGAACTATGGGGGTGCATTATAAAACATTGGGGACTATGTGGTGAAGTATAATAAATGGAGAACTATGGGGTGAATTATAATATATGGAGAACTATGAGAAATTCATTATAATAATTGGAGGGCTACTTTATACAAGGAGGACTATAGGGCTGCATTATAATATATGGAGGCCTATGTGGTGCAGTATAATACATGGAGAACTATGGGGTGAAATATAATACATAGAGAACTATGAGAAATTCAAGATAATAATTGAAGGGCTACTTTATACATGGAGGATTATGGGGGTGCATTATAATATATGGAGGACTATGTGGTGCAGTATTATATATTGAGTACTATGGGGTGAATTATAATGCATGGAGAACTATGGGAAATGCATTATAATACATGGAGGACTATGGAAGTGTATTCTAATATATGAAGGGTTATGTGGGACCCTTTATACTATTTGGAAGGCTATGTGGGTGCCATTATTGTATTTGGAGAACTATATACAAGGGGGCACAAAGATACAAGCAGGGGATGGGAACGTTTTGTGCTGAGGGAAAAAGGCTCTTTTCCCTCAGCACCCAGCTTTCCCATGCTCTGCTATACATCTTCTCTCAGCACCCAGCTTTCCCATGCTCTGCTATACATCATGTCTCAGCACCCAGCTTTCCCATGCTCTGATATGGGAAAGCTGGGTGCTGAGGGAAAGATGTATAGCAGAGCATGGGGAAACAGTGTGCCGAGGACAAGATGGATATCAGAAAATAGGAAAGCTGGGTGCTGATAGAGGGATTTCAGATCATGGGAAATCTGGGTGCTGTGGGTAAGAGCCAAGTGTCAGCATCATTATCCTGTACCCCGAGTGTCAGTGTCATTATCCTGTACCCTAAATGTTGATGTACGAGGAGGGGGGGCCCAGGTCTGAACTTTGCACCGGGGCCGATCAAACTCTAGTTACGCCCCTGATGATAGGCCAATTCTGGAATGATGTATTGGACATAATTCATAGAATCTATGGTATAGCAATGATTACGCAACTCAACTTATTCATACTGCGTATTATTCCGAATCTCCCTGAGCAGGATTCGGTAGTAATTGGTATATCCAGAATACTCTATACTGCAAGAAAACTATAGCTTTTCTCTGGATACAATCTATTTCCCCATTAAATGGTGAACTTATTAACAGAGTTCATGGGTAAATTTGTTTAAAAAAAGGTGTGTATAAAAATAAAATGAGAAAGTATGGAAACATCTGGGGTTCATGGATGATTACCCATGGTTTACAATCAAACATCCTACTGTTGAAAAATGTATTCGTGTAGGCATAGTAAATATTGACGAGCAATACTTGATTAAGCATTGGGGTGCTTGGGTATGCTGAGCCCATTCCTGGTATATATAGTTCCCATTCTGTCTACAATGTATTAAAAACAAAACATTCTACTCACTTTCCCTGGCCCCTACATCACATAGAGCCCTCCTCTGTAGCAGATGCAGTGGCCATCAGCTAATTGCCTGCCTGCTATGGTGACTCATGATGTCATTGCCATGCTACTGCAGTCACGGGCAAGTCGAACTTAGCTGTCAGCCTTTATTCAGTCAGCAGCATGCACTACAAAGAAAGAACCCCATAGGTCTCTGTGTCGCAATGCATCTCTGCTGCATGTGTGTCCAAGCAGCTGAACACTGCATAGCACAAACGTTTCGGTCATTAACAGACCTTCCTAAATGTTTGTGCTGTTCAGTGTTTGGGAATAAATGTTCACCTTTTTTGCATCAAGATTTGAGTGCCAAGTTGTTTTTGTCATTGCTTATGAGATTGGATCCGACTTGTCCACCAGCTACAGAAGTGCCATGTATTCCATTTCTTTACAAACTCTCACTGACTTCAGGCATCACACCAAGACTATAGTGAACACAGTGAATAAAATATCTCAAAAACAATTGTGCAATCGTACTTATTTTTGCACTTTTTTCACATTTGGAATTTTTTTTGCCATTTTCCAGTACACTGTATGGTAAAACTCATGGTTTCATTTACCATGACAGCTCGTTCAGCAAAAAACAAGCCCTCACATGACCAGATTGACTGAAAAATAAAAAAGTTACGACTCTCGGAAGAAGGAAGCCGAAAAAAAATGGAAAGCGCAAAATCGGCCGGTCATGAAGGGGTTAAAACTGCACACAAAAAAGGCTTGTATAGGGCGATGTTAACACATGCAGATGCACAGTGTCTGGTTTGCAGCCTATTAATGACGCCCATACAATTAGATTATGCAGGTTGCCCAGGACTATACCTGTGCACCACACAGGAATGGAGACACCAGTTTACAAGGCCTAAATTAATGGGCTTGGCTGCATCCTGTATAAAAATATAAAATGTGCATAAAAAATATACCTAAGGCCCGTTTCACACGTCAGTGAAAAACACTGACGTTCTTCACTGACGTGTAAAACACGCACATGTCCCTCCGTGTTCCGTGATTCACGGCACACGTGGGTTGTCCATGTGCAATCCGTGATCCGTGATCCAGTGATTGCATATGGACATTACTCACCTGCCTTCACTGCTGCTGTCCATGGTGCTGCACTCCTCGGCTCTGCAGCGTCCACCTACCGCTCTCAGCACCTACTTCCTGGTCGGCAGTTCCTGCTTCATGAATATTCATGAGCCAGGCAGGAGCTGCCGAGAGCGGAGCAGGCACAGCAAATCGCAGGCAATGTAAGCTGAAAATTTTGAATATTTAATATGTCCGTGATTTTCTGGTACGTGTTTCACTGATCACAGACGGATCACACCATAGTGTGGTCCGTGGGTCATCAGTGATGCCAGACAAAAACTGACTTGTCCCCGTGCAGAATC
This sequence comes from Anomaloglossus baeobatrachus, assembly GCF_048569485.1. Classification (NCBI taxonomy): domain Eukaryota; kingdom Metazoa; phylum Chordata; class Amphibia; order Anura; family Aromobatidae; genus Anomaloglossus; species Anomaloglossus baeobatrachus. Next base: position 89,440,765 of record NC_134356.1, on the reverse strand, counting down.
ACAGCCACGCGTGCACGCTGCATGGAGACACGTTCAAGTGAAAAATCACTGATGTGTCAGCAGACCCATTGATTAGAATGGGTCTGCGTATGTCAGTGATTCTGGTACGTTTTAAAAAAAACACAAACGTACCAGAATCACTGACGTGTGAAAGGGGCCTAAAATATATGTGAAGTATTAGTTAATATTTTGGCCAAAAAATACAAGCTCACAACCCAAACGTCAAGGGTTCTCATGTCTAGAAAGTCCCGTCCCTATTCTGATATTAAAGCTAAACCACAAAAAGAGGAATTATTTTTTTCTACAAAAAATTCAATTATTCATAGCAACAAAAGGGCAACAGTATTTACCTGCCCAGGCCACAAAATCTAATGCACTAACTGGATGCAGCAAAACCCCTTAACAAAGATGGAGGCAAAACACTAATGTAGCAATCACTAACAGATTACCAATCCATGGCGGAGGTGATTGCTTAGTATTAAAATTGAACACAAAAAGGACGCTGTTCACACATGTAGGTGCACAGTGTCTGGCTTACAGCCTATTAGTGACACCCATACTATTAGATTAGGCGGGCTTCCCAGCACTATACTATGGATTGGTAGTTGCAACATTTGGCACAGACTACAAATAGTCGAACACCGCAACATGGATATGTGGGACTGGCTTTGTAACAACACCTGAACCAGCATTTCTACCTTCACAAGAGACAGCAAGATGAGAGACAGGCGTAGGGATGTTGCTCCCAGACCGCTGGCACTACAGACAAAAGACAATTTGGAGACCCTACTTGGAGTCTCCACATTTCCAAAATCAGGAAAAGTGGCAACTATTGGCACAGACTAAAAATAGTCGAACGCTGCAACATGGATGCGTGGGACCAATCCTGTAACAAGGCCTGAACCAGCGTTCTATCTTCACCAGAGACAGCAAAATGACAGATAGCCATAGGGCTGGTGCTCCCAGACCCATGGCACTGCACCATCATAGTCTGCACAGTCTGGGACTGGAGTGCAAAGCCAATGGACATCCACGACTTGTTCATCTTTATGACAGTTAGGTGGTCTATACTTTCAGGGGAGAGCCAGATGTGCTTATTCACCAATACACTGCTTGAAATGCTGAAGATACAATTTGAGAGAACTCTGGCTGCTGGGCATGCCAAAACTTCCAAGTTGTGACTGGCGAGCTCAGATCACTCTTCTTTTTTTGAAGACCAAAATACAAATGGGTCCAATTCCCCCCATATGGCATCGATATTTAGTTCTAGATACTCCATCACAATCCTCTCCAGTCATTCACTGTTGACTTCTACACTTTTCTGCTGGTGCATATGATGGTCTAAAAAATGTGTGCCAAACCTTACAGAAATTGCTTCTGCCACTTCAACTATTGCTGCTAAAGTTTCTGCAACGTTCCCATGGTGGGAATTCTAGAACAGTGATGCACACTGTGTGCCTCACTGCTCTTTTGTGGAAAACTACAGTTAAGATGGTCTGCAAGCCTGTTTCGATACTCCAGCATCCGCGCATCCCTTACTGGGGGGAGAATCTTGCTAAATTTAGTCTTGTACCATGAATCTAACAGAGTGGCAACCAAGTAAACAGCATTATTTCTAATCCTAACAATAGGGACATCATGTTGAAGTCCCAATTGCAGGCAATCATGTGTCTGGCGCTTCCACGAGGTCCAAGTTCATGTTGTGTTGTTGGCAGGGTAACGTTCAAGCTTTCCTCCTCCATCCCCTCCCACCAACCATGGATCAATATCTTCATCTCCTGAGTTTTCTGCAACCATCCCATTTTCCCCCTCCATTTGTTCCTCGGCTCCTGCACCTTCACTACCAGTTTGCCTGTTACCATGAGCCTGCCTCGATCGATGTACTCCACCCTCCTGGGACTCCCGCCTGTGCGATGGCTGTCCGCACATTACAGAAAATGGTATCCCTATCTCATCCTCCTTGGTTTCCTCCTCTTCTTCTGAGATCACCATTTTCTCCCACACACTATTGAAAGTGTGTTACAACATGTAGATAACCGGAATAGTGATGTTGAGGACAGCATCATCAGAGTTAATTATCTCTGTAGCATTTCAAAACTGTGCAGGAAGGTGCAGAGGTCCTTCATCTGTACACACTCCGAAATTGTGATTTGCCCCACATCCAGACTGCTGTGTCCCAAACTATGCCTCATGAAATAGTGCACCATTGCTCACTGCTGCTGACACAGTCGCTGCAACATGTGCAGAGTGGAAATCCATCCTGTCGGCATATTGCATATTAACTGGTTAACCGGTAGGCTGAAAGACGTCTGTAGCGATACAAGTCATTTAGCTGCGGGATACAAACAGCAGAAGTGAGCACTCAGAGACCATGCCTTCTGCAGCAGCACCTCCAGACTGGGATAATTGCCTAGAGGTTTCTGTACAACCAGGTTGAGAACGTGAGCCATACAAGGCAGATGTGTGATGTTGCTCAGGTATAGGGCCACCACAAGATTTTCACTGTTATCACACTTAGCCTTCCCTGGCTCCAGGTTCAGTGGAGACAGCCATTGATAAAACTTGGCCTGGATAGCGGTACACCACTCTGTTGCTGTGTGACTGCGTTCTCCCATGCATATTTATTTCAGCGCTGCCTAATTGTGATGAGCCCTGGCTAAGCTGTGCGGAAGTGTTGGGGAGTCTCTCTGCCCTGTTGGAATGTGTGTTACATTAAGAGAGAGGTTGAGGGCTCTGGTGGAGCCCCTAGAGGGGTGGAGGAAGCAGAAGAAGTGGAGGAAGCAGTAGATCCAAAGGTTTGTCCCACAAGCCTTGGGGATTTCATGATTTGGGAAGCAGCCCCTTCCCTATCTGCCCCTGCAGTGTCCAGTGTCCAGCCAGTGAGATGTAAAAGCCCCTGGCCATGCTTGTTCATCCAGGTGTCAGTGGTGATGTATGTGTCGCGGGCGGGGAGGAGGGTGTCGGCACACTACGCTCACCCCTTCTGCTCGGGTCCGGCAGCTGCTCAGTGGTGGCTTGAGCTGTGGGCCGGATCCCGGGGTTTCTCGAGCGACACTCCTCGCCCGTGAGTGAAAGGGGGTTTGTTGGGTGTGGGGATTGTTATAGTTCGTGACACCACCCACGGTTGTGGTGATTGCACCACCGCTGCTCAGTATGGGGGTCCCGGGGATGGTGATGCGGAGCAGCCAGGTGTTGTGTTGCCCCTCCGTGGGTAGGGGTTGGTGATCCCGGGACCCAGTGATGAGATGTGAAGTGTAGGGCCTGGTGGGCGCAGGGACACGGAGGCAGCGCTGTGCCTTGCGGCACTGTGGTACTCACTCAGCCTGAGACGTGGACACAATTTGTACGGTAAACCAAACGGCTGGTAGGACGGTCCCACAGACGGCTGCACCTGCACTCCCGGTAGGTGACGGTGATGTCCCTCTTCCTTGCACCTATGGTTGACTTGTGGTAGCGGTGGATTGCCTCTGGTTACCCGCTCCCCGGCTGCAATCTGGGCCGGAGGAGCTCTACACTTTGCCCGCAGGCGCTGGCCCTGAGAAACTAGTGCCGTGGCGGTGGCGGTGTCTCTCCGGTTCAGGTTGGGCTGTTGCCTTCAATCGGGACTTAGTTGTTGGGGGATCTACGTCCCCTTCACTGACGGATTCGGCAAATCTGGCGACTCCTAGCCTTGCCGGGGTCTGAGAGGCCCCTGCCCTGGTGCTGACTGTCCTTCGGAACACTGCTCCAGACCACCGGGCACACAGCCAACGGGGTCCTTCCAGGAACTTCCAAACGGTCCCCCTCCAGACAGTCACCGCCGTCGCTGACCTTGCTGATCTGGCCCTACACAAAGCTGGACCCTTCAGGCTTTCTTTCTCTTCTGTCACTTCACTTGCTTTCCTCCTTTTTCCACTTCTCTACTTTCACTTTCACTTTGCTGTTGACTTTTGCCCTGTCTAGACTACTCCTCCACTCCTTCCACTTCCTCCTCCCTGACTAGACTGCACTCAAGCCCTGCTTGGGCTAATCTCTGTTGTTCACTCAAGCTCGTCCCTGAGCTATCTGCCTGGTTTTCCCGCCTCCAGAGTTGTGAGCTCCTCGGTGGGCGGAGCCAACCGCCTGGCCCACCCCCTGGTGTGCATCATCAGACTCCTGGAGGAAGGCAACAAGGATTTGTAGTTTAGCTGTGATGTGCCTACCTGGAGTGTGGGGTGTAGTGGTGTGTGACCTGTGTCCCCTGGCTTGCCCAGGGCGACACATTCCCCCTTAGCAAAATGCAGACCATCCGCGGGCTGCCGTCCTACACCGGTTTTATTTTTCTGAAAAAAGGGGGTAACAGGGTTAAGAAAACATAAATAACATTTTTAATCATAACTCTTCCCAAGACGGGAGGCACATTCTTAAACGTTGCAACGGTATACGGTCACGGTTTCCGCTCTCTCCCACCCAAGCAACCTGGCCCTGATGCTGCCCCTAAAACCCAGGCAGCACCCCTTGACCCACAGTCCAGCACAAGTTACCCGAGCGGGATCTGTCCTTCCCCTCCAGAGGGTAGCCACCAGTTCCTTTGGTGGCTGGGCCCTAGCCTGCTCTGCTCAGGGCCCTCCCTCCAACCTGCCTCTCCGGAGGCGGCATAGCGGAAACGGTAACGGTAACCAACATATTTACAAGCCACTTAACGTTTGTGGTGCCCTGCAAGTTCACGGGCTTGTCCATAAGGAGTCCCTTATGCAAAACCTTTAACGGTCCCCACGGGGACAACGGTGCCGGCTCCAGCCGGTTCAATCACATCAGACAATCTGGTAACTGCTTCTTGGATTAATCATTTTCATCATTCTTCAAAACTTGTAAACAACAACAAACTTAAACTCAGTGGTGGTCCCGACGGGGACGGTGCAACGGGCATCCGCTGCCCTTGAGGCGGCTACCACCGCAGGGCGTCGGCCCACTCCGAGACCGAGCGGTACATGGGATTTTCCTCCCACTGGCAGTTCAACCCCAAACCACTGACAGCCGTTGGGAATGGCGGCGGAGGCGGCATACTTGGGACCTCTTCCTCCATCAACGACATCCCCTTCGGACCTCCAGCCGCGGTGCTGATGTCTGTCTCCCACTCAATCAGGGCCGGTTCCGGGGTTTGGGTGGACTGATCGCGACGCGGCACGGCCGCAGCGGCCCCTTGCTCACGGGCCCCCACTACGGCAACCATCCTGCGCATCTCTGCCTTCCAATCCATCAACTGCTGTAGGCTCTGCGCCCTCACCTTCACGCAGAATCGGCCCAGCTCCCGCTCCAGCCACGCAGCGGTCCCGGCGGGGAGCTCACCCGGGCCGCAGTCTTCAAAAGCTACTCCGCCTCGTTTCCCCCAGAGCTTGGGTACTCCGGTGGCGGATATTCCCGCACTCCAATTCGAGGACGCGGCCATTTCTCCATCCGTGCCCCCGTTTTTTAGCGGCGTTGTTACATGCAGCCAGCCGCCATCGCGTCCCCCTTAGCTCTTTCCGGCCCCTCCTCTCTCGGGGCGGGGTTTTGGCCTTCGCGCCTCTACTGCTCGAGAAGACACTCGAGCGGGAACTTTTCGCGCCAAAGATGGCGACTTCCGAAATTTTTCTGCCGGACACCTCCGGCGGTAACAAGGCGCACCTCTACCAAACGGCAGAGCGGTAAGATCCTGTTTGTGACGCCAAGTTGTCGCAGGCGGGGAGGAGGGTGTCGGCACACTACGCTCACCCCTTCTGCTCGGGTCCGGCAGCTGCTCAGTGGTGGCTTGAGCTGTGGGCCGGATCCCGGGGTTTCTCGAGCGACACTCCTCGCCCGTGAGTGAAAGGGGGTTTGTTGGGTGTGGGGATTGTTATAGTTCGTGACGCCACCCACGGTTGTGGTGATTGCACCACCGCTGCTCAGTATGGGGGTCCCGGGGATGGTGATGCGGAGCAGCCAGGTGTTGTGTTGCCCCTCCGTGGGTAGGGGTTGGTGATCCCGGGACCCAGTGATGAGATGTGAAGTGTAGGGCCTGGTGGGCGCAGGGACGCGGGGGCAGCGCTGTGCCTTGCGGCACTGTGGTACTCACTCAGCCTGAGACGTGGACACAGTTTGTATGGTAAACCAAACGGCTGGTAGGACGGTCCCACAGACGGCTGCACCTGCACTCCCGGTAGGTGACGGTGATGTCCCTCTTCCTTGCACCTATGGTTGACTTGTGGTAGCGGTGGATTCCCTCCGGTTACCCGCTCCCCGGCTGCAATCTGGGCCGGAGGAGCTCTACACTTTGCCCGCAGGCGCTGGCCCTGAGAAACTAGTGCCGTGGCGGTGGCGGTGTCTCTCCGGTTCAGGTTGGGCTGTTGCCTTCAATCGGGACTTGGTTGTTAGGGGATCTACGACCCCTTCACTGACGGATTCGGCAAATCTGGCGACTCCTAGCCTTGCCGGGGTCCGAGAGGCCCCTGCCCTGGGGCTGACTGTCCTTCGGAACACTGCTCCAGACCACCGGGCACACAGCCAATGGGGTCCTTCCAGGAACTTCCAAACGGTCCCCCTCCAGACAGTCACCGCCGTCGCTGACCTTGCTGATCTGGCCCTACACAAAGCTGGACCCTTCAGGCTTTCTTTCTCTTCTGTCACTTCACTTGTTTTCCTCCTTTTTCGAAAAACAAAAAACCTCAATTTCAATTAATATTAAACTTTTATTGATATATTTTAAAATTTAGACACCCATTAATAGTGAACACACAAAGGGCGTAGATGATGAAGGGGAGGAGCTAAATATATGGGGTCCCTATAGCACCCTATGGGACCTTGCTCCTACCTACCAACGGAGGGTATGACGCCGTAACTGTTTTGGGCGCCCCCGTTCCACGTCGGCTCACCCTCTAGTTGCCCTAGATAGTTAGTGAATTAAAATAATAATTACACTACGGATGGCCATACAATAGTACTAGAATGTATTAAGTACAAAGTGCTCATGTAATCACACTGTCTGATAGATAACAGCTTCCTATCAGGAAAACCAGGACAAAAAATCAAAAATTAAGCCCCAATATAGGTAGGCTTCTGCAGAAAAATTAGTCCATAGTACATGATCCAGTACAAATTAGTACATGGTACAACAAAGTGCTCATATAATCACACTGTGATAGATAACAGCTTCCTATCAGGAAAACCAGGACAAAAAAAAAAAAAAACAACAAAACACAAATATTAAGCCCCAGTATAGACAGGCTTCTGCAGAAAAATTAGTCCATAGTACATGATCCAGTACAAATTAGTACATAGTACATAATACACAATCTACATTAACATAATGGAGGAGCACATTAACATAATGGAAAATTCAGTTCCATCTGTCAGTTTTTCCTCCCATGTCCCAGTGTGATATAGTATGGTATGGCAATCACACATGGATAAACTTTTACACAATCATAATTGCACAGATCTGCACTGCATAAACCGATGCTGATACATGTAATGCAATGCCTGAGGGCAATCATGCAGATGATTCTTATAGAGCAGAAAATAGGGGTATAGATAACCCCACAGGGAAGAAAAAAATGGTTACTTCCCTTTTAGCAGCATGCTCTGTATCGCCTCTACGCGTTTCCCCTTTCCATGATATAAGGATCTTCAGGAGGCTGGAGGATTGCAGTTATCAGATGTGAATGTAGGAGTAATCCATGGCTCTACTTTCACTTTCACTTTGCTGTTGACTTTTGCTCTGTCTAGACTACTCCTCCACTCCTTCCACTTCCTCCTCCCTGACTAGACTGCACTCAAGCCCTGCCTGGGCTAATCTCTGTTGTTCACTCAAGCTCGTCCCTGAGCTATCTGCCTGGTTTTCCCGCCTCCAGAGTTGTGAGCTCCTTGGTGGGCGGAGCCAACCACCTGGCCCACCCCCTGGTGTGCATCATCAGACTCCTGGAGGAAGGCAACAAGGATTTGTAGTTTAGCTGTGATGTGCCTACCTGGAGTGTGGGGTGTAGTGGTGTGTGACCTGTGTCCCCTGGCTTGCCCAGGGCGACACATATGCACCCTGGGAGACACAGAGTTTTTCAAGGAAAAGGCAATGTTCGCTGTGATGTGATGTGATGGTGTAGCGCAGGCACAGCTTTATTAGAAAAGTAATGGCTACTGGGCAACTGGTACTGGGGGACTATCACGGCTATCAGCTTTCAGAAACCTTCTGTATCCACCAGGTGGAAAGAGAGCATTTCCGTGGCCAACAGATTGGATACAGTGAAGTTGAAGCTCTTAGCTTTGGCATGTGTAAGAGGAAATGATCTTTTCCCTGAGCAAAACTGCGGGACCAAGGGCTGGCTGGTGTGTTAAGAGAGGGCGGAGTAGGTTGTACACGACAAAATGGTGGACTGGGAGGGAGGTGCAAGCAGAGATGTTGTGAAACATGTGGTGTGCTAGGTCTGTGAGATTAGAACGTTATCGGTCTCCAGTAGACCTTCATCAGTTGCACATTAGAAGACTTGAGGGTGCCTGTGAGTAGCGCGGTATCCACCGCTGCATTGGAGCCGCCGGCGGTAAGGTTCTGGGTTTGTCACATTTAATGAATGTAACAATTCTGGGTGGCTGCAGGCTGCTATTTTTAGGCTGGGGGACCCAATACCCATGTGCCTCCACAGGCTAAAAATACCAGCTCCCAGCTGTTTACTTTAGCATGGCTAAGTACAAAATTAAGGGGGGACCGCACATCGTTTTTTAAAATTATAATTTAAATACGGTAATTAAAAAAGGCCGCATGGGGTCCTTCTTATTTTGATACAGAGCCAAGATAAGCACATGGCTGGGGGTTGTAGCCGGTAGCCATATGCTTTATCTGTTCTGGATATCATAATATCATAATATTCAAAATACAGTTGTACCTGCCGATTCCGGATATCTGCAAGTTTGCCCATCACTAGTTGTAAGCTATGTGGCAATACCATTTAAAATACAACCAGTGGATATCACATGTAATAATCCTAGCAATGACAGATATTTAAAGCCAGGCAATTGCAATGCTCAGACAAGTTATTAATATATTTAATATCCACTGAGCTCAGAGATATTTAACAGCCAATGTTTAATTGGGATCTGAAAGTGTATTTTATTAGTCACAGTAAAGTCCTTTTCAAAGGGTCCAAGGAGCATCCTGAATGTAAAATCATATGTGACCCCGGCATTATTATGGATATGGTCATTTCCAGGTCTATGTAAGTCCTTTAATGTCACAATGGAGTCCTCTCTTTTTTTCTTATTTCCCAGAGCTCCAACCTTTTTATTTTTTGTTTAATGAACTGTATACAGCTTTTTGTGATATGAGCTATAATTTTTTTTTTATAATTTCAAGGTTAATATAATTTTCTGATCTTTTCAATCAATTTCTCTGTGGCAAGGTAAACAAGAAATTCTAATTATGTCAATTGTTTTATTTATTTTCTTTATTTATTTTTAGCATTGCCGTGGGATAAAGATTGTCTTTTTTATATTTCTAGATTTTAATAACATCCTTGGAAAAGTAGGCAGGTATCACTATTGTTTTTGTTTTGTTTTGTTTTTTACTAGAATCTGAGATTGCTCATACAATACATTGAAATATTTCAACATTGCAGTATATTGTAAAATTATTGTTCCCTATGGCTGGGCTTCAAAGGTGTACAAATGTAGCAGATAAAGAGAAATTGGTGCCTTCAGTAGGACCCTGACTGCCATTCTTTTTCTAATCACCCAAATGGTTCTGATTAGGGCTGAGCGTTCCCGGACTGTAAAAGTCTGGATCTGCGTGGTTTCAAAGATGCCTGGGTGCTGGACCGAGCCCGATGATCCAGATTCAGCACTGGGGATATTAAAGGAAAAATAAAGAAAACAAGGATTAAGCGAGCATTTCATACTTACTGAGAATCGTTGTCATGGCGGCACACTGCTTCCGGGCCGCACATTCACTTCCTGTACTGCATAATAGGCTCATCGCATACCACCAGCTTTCCGTGCTTTCACCGCTCACCGGCTGTCCTGTCATCTGTGATTGGTTGCATCCAGCCCGTGTCTGCCTACAGTCATCGTCATCGTGGCTCAGACATTGTCCGCACTCACAACCGGCAGTCACGTTCTATGACCGCTCGCTGTGAGATGTAGCAGAGCTGGACGCGGCATGGGACCTCGTGTAGATTACGCCAGATCTGGAGGGATGTGTTGGGGGTTAAAAAAGTGGTGAAGAGGGTATGTTTTTGTATTTTTTTCCAAATAAAGGATTTTTTCTCTGTGTTTGTACTTATTTACTTTCATTTACAGGTTAATGATGCAGTTATCTCATAGATGCCTGTGCCATCACAACCTAGGGTTTAGTAGCAGCTGTAATTAACCCCTGCTATTACCCCGATTGCCACTGCACCAGGGCAATGAGAAGAGCCAGTAAAGCACTGGGATTGTCACATCAAATGCATGCGGCAATACTGGGCGGCTGTGCGCTGAGAAAACTAGCCCCAAGCTGGTTTATCTTGGCTGGGTATCAAACGTGGGGGGACCGCACATGATTTTCTTTTAATTATTTATTTACATGATTAAAAAAAAAAAGCTGCATACGGTTTCTCTTACACCAGAGTCACACTTGCAAGGGACTCACGCGAGTCTCGCGTCACATCACTCGGCACAGCTCCTAACAGGAGTGGGTCAGCCATTGTGTTTCTATGGAGCTGCACGCTCACGTTCATCGAGCGGCATGCTGTTACGGGTAATGTCATGCCTGACTTGCACGAGTCTGACATTGCATCAGCCGAAACAGCTGCACACTTTCCTGACAGGACTGGGTCAGCCGCATATTTTCCTATGTACCTTCACACTCATGTCTGGAGAATGGAAGGCAGTGCCGGGTAATGTCATGCCAGACTTGCATGAGTCTTGCGTTGCATCACCCGGCACAGCCGCACACTCTTCTGATAGTAGCGGGTCGGCTGCATGTGTTTTTATGTACCTGCACACTCATGTTCGGAGAGTGGCAGGCTGTGCTGGGTGATGTCATGCCAGACTTGCACGAGTCTTGCATTGCATCACTTGGCAAAGCCGCACACTCTTCTGACAGAAGCAGGTCGGTACATGTGTTTCTATGTACCTGCAAGCTCATGTTTGGAGAGCGACAGACCGTGCGGAGTGATGTCATGTCAGACTCACATGAGTCTCGCATTGCATCACCCGCCACAGCTGCACACTCTTCTGAAAGGAGCGGGTCGGCCGCATGTGTTTTTATGTACCTGCATGCTCATGTTCGGAGAGTGGCAGGCTGTGCTGGGTGATGTGTTGCGAGTCCCTCGCATGTGTGACTCTGAGCTTATTTTGATACACAGCACAGATAAAGCCCCACAGCTGGGGGCTGCAGCCATGGGCTTTATATCTGCTTTTATCAGAATATTAGGGACCCTGCGTTGAAGCGGATCTGGGATTTCTTTAAAATTTAGCAGGGAGCCGCTAGTTCCGTTTTTTTTGCGAGTTCGACCAGTTCTAATTATAATACAATTCACAGCAGTAGCTAAGTATCGCAAGCTCAGCTGGGCATATGGGCTGTACATAGAAAAAAATTGAAATTTACGGACCGCATTCTTTACAGAATGAAATTACATTATTGGTTAAACCATTTTTCTTATACACTTTTTTTGTATCACATTTTTGAATCTTTTTGGCATGTCATTTATTTATTTTTTTAAAATGGCATTAATCGTATCGACATGGCACAGTTTTATCCCTTGGGTTGTTATGGATGTAGAGATAACAAACGTGTATTTTTAAAATTAACTTGAATTTGTACATAAAACATTATTTCTAGTGGCAAAATATTTTTTTCATAGTTTATTTTGAATTTTTTTTTTTACAATTTTTTTTTTACATTTTTTGTCCGTCAGTTGGCCCCGTACAATAATATTGTCTTGCCATTAGCACCATATAGTAATTCTAGCCAACATCTTGCTATATTGTTCCCTTCCTTGTCGCCATATTGCAGTAATGTCACCCATTCTAGCTCCCTATTGCAGTAATGCCCCTATCTTGATCCCTATATTGCAGTAATGTCCTCCATCCCGGTCCCAGTATTGCAGTAATGTTGCTATCCGCTTATTGCATTAATTTTCCCTTCCTGGTTACAGTATTGTAGTAATGTCGCTATCCTGCAGTAATGTCACTATCCACTTATTGCAGTAATGTTGCTATCCTGGTCCTCATATTGCAGTAATGTCCACCATCCTAATCCCCTAATTGCAGTATTGTCCCCATTCTGGTCCCCTTATTGCAGTTATGTCCCTATCCTGGTTCTCATATTGCAGTAATGTTCACCGTACTGGTCCCCTTATTGCAGTAATTCCCCCATCTTGGTCCCCATTATGCAGTAATGTCCATCATCCTGGTCCTCATATTTCAGTAATGCCCCTATCCTGGTCCCCATATTGCATTAATCGCCCCCATTCTTTTCCCCTTATCGCAGTAATGTCCCAATTCTTGTCCCTATATTGCAGTAATGCCCCCCTTTGTGGCGCTCTTCACATGAACATTAAAAAGCCCTTCTCATTTCACCTCCTCCTTCAGGGAACAGCATCATCTTCTCTTCCAGAATCTGAACAGTGCATGTCAGTGATGTGTCACGGGCGGGGAGGAGGCCGCCGCCGTTGCGCTCTCGCTAACGCTCGGGTCCGGCGCTGCTGCTGCTGCTCGGTGGCTTGAGCGGTGGGCCGGATCCGGGGACTTGAGCGGCGCTCCTCGCCCATGAGTGAAAAGGGGATAGTTTTTGGGGTTTGGGAAGTCGGTCCGTGACGCCACACACCATTTGTGGTGAGGTTGGGACACCACCGCTGCTCTGGATGGAGATCCCGGGAGCGATGACAGGGAGCAGCTGAGATGTTTCTCTCCCCTCTGCGGGTAGGGGGGGTTTTGGTGGTCCCGGGGCCTGGTGAGGATAACTGGAGAGTGGATGGCAGGGTTTGGTGAAGTGCAGGGTCGCGGGGGCAGCGCGGTGCCAGACGGCACGTTGGTACTCACTCAGCCAATAACGTATACGGAGTCTCTAGTAAAACAAACGGCTGGATGGTTGGGTCCCGCAGCCGGCTGCAGTGGTCACTCCCGGTAGGTTGGCAGTGACTGCCTTTCCCTGCACCTGTAGTGTGTTTTTGGTCCCGATGGCTTCCCACCGGTAACCCGCTCCCCAGCGTGGATAGATGCCGAGGGAGCCCCTTTTGCCCGCAGGCTCTGGCCCTGGGAATTGTAGCCTTGGCGGTGACTGTATTTCCATTCACGGTTGAGCGGTTGCCTTCATTCGGGTCTTTGCTGCTGGGAAACCCCGGAGGTTCCCGTCGCTAATGGATTTGACAGGTTTTACGGCGACTCCAAGCCTGGTCGGGGTCCGTAGGCCCTGCCGGATGGTGCTGGCTTCTCTTCGCTCCCCGGTTCGGTACCGGCAGGCCACCGCCCGTCCCCGGTCCTACGGCTCCGCGTCGATCGGCCCCTCCTGCACACGGCCACCACCGTCTGCCAACCTTGCTGTATGTGCCCGGGCCACGTACCCGGACACGGTCAAACTACTCCTCGCTTGCCACTTACTCCTTCACTCTCCCTAATTCAACTCTCCTCCACTGCTTCCTTTCCCGCCTCCAGGACTGTGTACTCCTCAGTGGGTGGGGCCAACCACCTGGCTCCACCCCACCTGGTGTGGACATCAGCCCCTGGAGGGAGGCAACAATGATTTGTGTGTGCGGCTGATGTGCCTAACCGGGGTGTGGGGTGTGTTGTTGCAGTACCTGTGACGTCCTGGCTTGTCCAGGGCATCACATTCCCCCTTGGTTAAATGCAGACCGTCCGCAGGCTGCCCGTCCATCACCGGTTTTATTTTGTAAAACTGTAAAAGGTAGAAAACACATATTAAACATTATACATAAGCATATTTTTCTGAAACGTCCCTTAACGGGAGGCACGGTACTTTTAACGTTACTAACGGTACATTTTATTAACGGTGACGGCTTCCGCTCTCTCCCGCCCAAACAACCTGGCCCTGATGCTGCCCCTAAGAAGTGGGCAGCACCCCTTGCCCCAGTCCATCACCAAGCTGCCTGAGCGGCTACGGTCTCTTCAGGGGACCCACGTCCATGGGGAACCCCTGACCCCCGGAGGATGGCCACCGGTCCAGGTGGTGACCGGGCCCCAGCCTTCTCTGCTGCGGGCCCTTCCTCCAATCTGCCTCTCCGGAGGCAGTAACGGATTTATGCCAAAAAATTATTTACATGCCACAAGTTTGTGGTTGCCCTGCAAGTTCTCGGGCGTGTCCGTAAGTAGTTCCCTACGCCAACGGTGCAAAGGGTCCCTTCAGGGACAACTTGCTGGCAACGGCCGGTTCAATCACGGTTGCAAATCTGGTAACAGTTCGGTTGATTACTTTTCATTTACTCAAATAATGGTGCTGATGGTCCCAACGGGGACAACTTGCGTCGGAGGGACCGCTGACTTACTTCAAATCCACCACAGCGGCCGGAGGAGGGGGCTGGGCCGGTGCTTGGGCCTCCTGACTGCCCCTCAGTTTGGCGCCCAGGGCAAACCAGACCCTCTCTCCGCAATGTCACGTGTACTGGACCAGATCCCCTGGGAGCAGGTTATGGCCTGGGTGGTCCTCCGGTAAGTGGGCATTAATGTCCCGGCGGGCTATGAAGACTTCAGCCTCCAGGCCTGGCTCATAGATGAACCCGTATCCCCGACGGACATCACATTTCCTTACTTGCCCCTCGTGGATCGGGCCCCGTACCTGGAAGGTGGCTCTGCGGAGGCTTTCTTTTTCTTGCATGGTACGTGCTATCAATGCAGCCTTCCGCCTCTCTCTCTCTCCGCAATTTCTTGGCCCAGCGGGGTCGGTTCCCTGTCCCAGTAAGGGGCTACTGCTTGCCCCTGCGCGCGGGTCGGGCCCCGAGAGATTTCAACCACGCTGCCCACCACTGGCGCCCTCTGTGGAAGATCCCGCAGTGTCATGGCCTGTGGCGCTGCCTCGCAGCAACAACCCGGCGCGGACTCAGCCGAGGCGTGGGGGATGGGTACAGGGTTCCTCTCCCGCTTGACCTCCGCCTCTTCCTGCACGGGACGGGCTGCCGGAGTCGGTACGAGACCAGGCACGGTCACTGCATGTGCCTCCGGTACATCTCCGCTGATGGGCTTGGTCTTCAGCAGCTTCCAGGGAAGCGGTTCAGGATGGTTGTGGGCTTCGGCTGCAGGTCGGTCCGCTTGGGCGGACGGGCAGGGTACCTCTACCGGTTGGGCGGGTAGCGAGCCTAGTGGAGGGGCGGCAGCAACCAACACGGGTAGCAGGGAAGGCAGCAGGGCGAGCGGGCGCAGGCCGGGTCCCTCAGCCTCAGCGGCCGATCCTTTCGGACTACAGGGGCATGGGTCGCTTACCCGCTCCTCCAAGTCTTCCTTTACCACGCGTCTCTTTATAGCCGCCACCATGTCCGCCATGTCAGCCTCCCACTCCTCCAGGAGGAGCTGCATTCGGACCTGCAGGCGGCTGCTCAACTGCATGGTCCTGACCTCCACCCACGCCGCGGCACCAGGCGTGGGCACGGGGACTACGGTTTTGCCGGACGGACTATGCATCGTTGCAGCGGCCTCTTCCAGGAACCAAAGATGGCCGCAGAGTCCTGGCGTCCCTGCTTTTATAGCCGCGGCTTACATGCGGCCAGACGCCATCCGTCCCCCCTTGGTTTCTTCTCAGCACCTCCTCTTCAGGGGCTGAGCTTCGGCTTTCGCGCCTCCTCTGCTCGGGAAGACGCTCAAGCAGGGAACTTTTCGCGCCCAAGATGGCAGATTCTGAAATTTTTCGGCCGGACACCTCCGGCGGGACACAAGGCGCACTTCTACCAGGCGGTAGAACGGTAAGATCCTGTTCGTGATGCCAAGTTGTCGCGGGCAGGGAGGAGGCCGCTGCCGCTGCGCTCTCGCTAACGCTCGCGTCCGGTGCTGCTGCTGCTCGGTGGCTCGAGCGGTGGGCCGGATCCGGGGACTCGAGCGGCGCTCCTCACCCGTGAGTGAAAAGGGGATAGTTTTTGGGGTTTGGGAAGTTGGTCTGTGACGCCACCCACGGTTTGTGGTGAGGTTGGGACACCACCGCTGCTCTGGACAGGGATCCCGGGAGCGATGACAGGGAGCAGCCGAGATGTTTCTCTCCCCTCCGTAGGTAGGGGGGGGATTTGGTGGTCCTGGGGCCCGGTGAGGGTAACTGGAGAGTGGATGGCAGGGTTTGGTGAGGTGCAGGGTCGCGGGGGCAGCGTGGTGCCAGACAGCACGGTGATACTCACTCAGCCAATAACGTATACGGAGTCTCTGGTAAAACAAACGGCTAGATGGACGGGTCCCGCAGCCGGCTGCGGTGGTCACTCCCGTTAGGTTGGCGGTGACTGCCTTTCTCTGCACCTGTAGTGTGTTTTCGGCCCCGATGGCTTCCCACCGGTAACCCGCTCCCCAGCGTGGATAGATGCCGTGGGAGCCCCTTTTGCCCACAGGCTCTGGCCCTGGGAATTGTAGCCTTGGCGGTGACTGTATTTCCCTTCACGGTTGAGCGGTTGCCTTCAATCGGGTCTTTGCTGCTGGGAAACCCCGGAGGTTCCCGTTCGGGGTTTGACCGGTTTTACAGTGACTCCAAGCCTGGTCGGGGTCCGTAGGCGCTGCCGGATGGTGCTGGCTTCTCTTCGCTCCCCGGTTCGGTACCGGCGGGCCACCGCCCGTCCCCGGTCCTACGGTTCCGCATCGATCGGCCCCTCCTGCAGACGGCCACTACCGTCTGCCAACCTTACTGTATGTTCCCGGGCCACGTACTCGGACACGGTCAGACTGCTCCTCGCTTGCCACTTACTCCTTCACTCTCCCTAACTCAACTCTCCTCCACTGCTTCCTTTCCCGCCTCCAGGACTATGTACTCCTCAGTGGGTGGGGCCAACCACCTTGCTCCACCCCACCTGGTGTGGACATCAGCCCCTGGAGGGAGGCAACAATGATTTGTGTGTGCGGCTGATGTGTCTAACCGGGGTGTGGGGTGTGCTGTTGCAGTACCTGTGACATCCTGGCTTGTCCAGAGCGCCACAGATGTCATACGCCACTTACGCAGGCACACAGACATCAGCTGCCGGCCTCTGAATGGCCGGTGGCTGCTATTGGTATTGGGGTGCAGAGAACTTTTCTCTGCACTGCGATATATTTCCATTGAATGCTAGTCACGCATTTGCAATTGAAAAGAAACACTGTCATTGGTGGCCTTTTGGACCAGGCCACATGTCTGTGGGCCACATGAAGCAGCCTTAGGGGCCATATCCAGCCCATCCACCGAGTGCTTGAAACCCCTGATCTAAGGGATTAAACCGTTGTGATTGAAGTCACACTATGTTGTGATGATTGAGCTCGTAAGCGCACAAAATACATGCAGTGTCCAAAGGGCCAATTAGTCACCCTGGGAGCAGTGATCACACACATTTTCCTTTGCCCGCTGGGTGCTGGCACCCATCCTAATCATTGACGTTAATCAGGTACTTACAGAATCTGGGAAAGATAAACACATCCATAGAACTTAAGCCCCCATCACATTTAACGACTTACCAGCGTTCCCAAAAAACGATGTGACCTGATAAGGATCGCAGGTAAAGGCCCCGTCACACTAAGCAACATCGCTAGCAACATCGCTGCTAACGAACAACTTTTGTGACGTTGCTAGCGATGTTGCTGTGTGTGACATCCAGCAACAACCTGGCCCCTGCTGTGAGGTCGTTGGTTGTTGCTGAATGTCCTGGGCCATTTTTTAGTTGTTGCTGTCCTGCTGTTAAGCACAGATCGCTGTGTGTGACAGCGAGACAGCAACAACTAAATGTGCAGACAGCAGGAGCCGGCTTCTGCAGAGGCTGGTAACCAATGTAAACATCGGGTAACCAAGAAGCCCTGTCCTTGGTTACCCGATATTTACTTTCGATACCAGCCTCCGCCGCTCTCACTGCCTGTGCTGCCGGCTCCTGCTCTGTGCACATGTAGCTAGCTGCAGGACACATCGGGTTAATTAACCTGATGTGTGCTGTAAGTAGGAGAGCAGGGAGCCAGCGCTAAGCAGTGTGCGCTGCTCCCTTCTCTGTGCACATGTAGCTGCAGCACACATCAGGTAATTAACCCCATGTGTGCTGTAAGTAGGAGAGCAGGGAGCCAGCGCTCAGTGTGCGCTGCTCTCGGCTCTGTGCACATTTAGCTGCAGCATACATCGGGTAATTAACCCGATGTGTGCTGTAGCTAGGAGAGCAGGGAGCCAGCGCTCAGTGTGCGCTGCTCCCTGCTCTCTGCACGTGTAGCTCCGTGCGGTGGTAACCAAGGTAAATATCGGGTTGGTTACCGATATTTACCTTAGTTACCAAGCGCAGCATCTTCCACGTGGCGCTGGGGGCTGGTTGCTGGTGAGCTCACCAGCAACTCGTGTAGCCACGCTCCAGCGATCCCTGCCAGGTCAGGTTGCTGGTGGGATCGCTGGAGCGTCGCAGTGTGACAGCTCACCAGCAACCTCCTAGCAACTTACCAGCGATCCCTATCGTTGTTGGGATCGCTGGTAAGTTGCTTAGTGTGACGGTACCTTAAGTCGCTGGGAGGTCACTGGTGAGATGTCACAAAGTCAGACCTTACCAACGACTCAGTAATGATCAGAGAGCTGTATATCGATCTCGGCAGGCGTTGGGACTGTGTTAGGTGGTTGTTGGTAGGCGTCAAACACAGCGATGCATCCTGCCCAGCAGGACATCGCCTTTGAAGAAAATGGTCCCAATCATTCAACAATGACTAGCGATCTCACAGCAGAGGCCTGATCGCTGGTAGGTGAATAGGATAACTGAAGTGAGCACTAATATATATATTATGAGTGCAAGCCAAAAAATTACATACTATATACGAATAAGGCTGCACATCAAACTTAGATAATAGTATAATGCCTCAAGCATATGGACAAATATTGGAATATACAATGAAAAATGCTACTTGCTAATTTGAACATGTGAATAATGAATTGCATACCTGCCATGAATATTAGGAAAAAGGAGATATTTAGCAATCGCATTGATCAATGTAACTGAGCCCCAAGGCCTCGTCAAGGCATATCTCTATATTGGGGTCCCTAGCTCTGTGACCCTAACTGTGTGTCATCTCATTGCAATTAAAAACTGCTATGGGTGGAGAGGGGTAACTAAGGACTTTCTTATATAGGAGATGGAAAAAACATGGCCGAAAGGGGCGGAGCTGTGTTCACATTCAGAAAAAAAAAAAACCACATATAACTGAATAGGATAACTGAAGTGAGCACTAATATATATATATTATGAGTGCAAGCCAAAAAATTACATACTATATACGAATAAGGCTGCACATCAAACTTAGATAATAGTATAATGCCTCAAGCATATGGACAAATATTGGAATATACAATGAAAAATGCTACTTGCTAATTTGAACATGTGAATAATGAATTGCATACCTGCCATGAATATTAGGAAAAAGGAGATATTTAGCAATCGCATTGATCAATGTAACTGAGCCCCAAGGCCTCGTCAAGGCATATCTCTATATTGGGGTCCCTAGCTCTGTGACCCTAACTGTGTGTCATCTCATTGCAATTAAAAACTGCTATGGGTGGAGAGGGGTAACTAAGGACTTTCTTATATAGGAGATGGAAAAAACATGGCCGAAAGGGGCGGAGCTGTGTTCACATTCAGAAAAAAAAAAAAAAAAAAAACCACATATAACTGAATAGGATAACTGAAGTGAGCACTAATATATATATTATGAGTGCAAGCCAAAAAATTACATACTATATACGAATAAGGCTGCACATCAAACTTAGATAATAGTATAATGCCTCAAGCATATGGACAAATATTGGAATATACAATGAAAAATGCTCATTTACATTGATCAATGCGATTGCTAAATATCTCCTTTTTCCTAATAGTCATGGCAGGTATGCAATTCATTATTCACATGTTCAAATTAGCAAGTAGCATTTTTCATTGTATATTCCAATATTTGTCCATATGCTTGAGGCATTATACTATTATCTAAGTTTGATGTGCAGCCTTGATCGCTGGTAGGTGTCACACATAACGAGATCGCTGCTACGTTAGAGATTTCGTTAGCGATCCTGTTGTGCCTTAAACTACAGTTGAACATACATACTCCATTCATGTGTTATTTTAATTACAACCATAGCTTGCAGTAGTGTAAGAGCTCCTTGTCCTTTTTATAAATGCCTCCCAATCTTAAGGTACCGTCACACATAACGAGATCGCTAGCGAGATTGCTGCTGAGTAGAGTTCGTGGTTCGAGGTTCTCCAGTTCGTGGCTCGAGTGATTTTGGGGGCTGTTCTAGATCGAACTAGAACTCGAGCTTTTTGCTAAAGCTCGATAGTTCTAAATACGTTCGAGAACGGTTCTAGCAGCAAAAAGCAGGGCTTTTTACAGCTACAGTGTGCAGGAGCCATCGCTGGCAGCCTGCCAGAAGCTGGTAACCAAGATAAACATCGGGTATCCAACCAAAGCGCTTTGGTTAGTAACCCGATGTTTATCCTAGTTACGTGCAGGAAGCCCACACTTCCCCGCTCAGCTCGCTCCGCCCCCTCCTGCCCGCGGCATGTATAAACGTACACACACACACACACACACACACTCTGCACACATGGCCCCGCTCGGCTTACCTGCGGTGATGAAGTCCCGCCATCCCGACCTCAGCGCTGTCACTGTCCTCCATGGCCGCCGCTTGTCACATCACCTTCTCTCGCTTCTGACCCGAGACTGACTAGCGGTGACATCACGGGCCTCTCGCGATACTTGGCTGTGAAGGCGGCGGTCATTGAACTCAGTGACAGGTGCTGTCAGTGTGCTGGAGATCAGCGCAGGTAATGTACCTCGCTGACAGCAGCACTTGTCATGCCCTGCAGTGACCTGGGCTGACCCATTGATGTTAGCTCAGGTCACTGCACTGCTCTCCCAGCCAATGGGAAACATTCTGCTCTTCATTGACTGGGACAGTGTGGATCGTCATGGCAACCCCTTGGATTACACCAGATCTGGATTTGTTTTTCTTTCTAATAAATTGGTTAAAGAGGGAATGTTTTGGGGAATGTTTTTTCAAATAAAAATGTGTTTGTCGTCTATTTTTTTTATATTACTGACTGGGTTGGTGATGTCGGGTATCTGATAGACACCTGACCTCACCAACCCCAGGGCTTGATGCCAAGTGACATTACACATCTGGTATTAACCCCATATATTACCCCGTTTGCCTCCGCACCAGGGCGCGGGGTGAGCTGGGGCGAAGCACCAGGATTGGCGCATCTAATGGATGCGCCACTTCTGGGGCGGCTGCAGCCTGCTATTTTTAGGCTGGGGAGAGTCCAATAACCATGGACCTCCCTAGTCTGAGAATATCAGAACCCAGCTGTCTGCTTTACCTTGGCTGGTGATCCAATTTTGGGGGGACCCCTACGTGTTTTTTTTTTTTAATTATTTATTTAATTTAAAATAACAGCGTGGGGTGCCCTCAGTTTTGGATTACCAGCCAAGGTGAGGTTGCCAGCTGTGGTCTGCAGGCTGCAGCCATCTGCTTTACCCTAGCTGGCTACAAAAATAGGGGGAACCCTACGTCATTTTTTTTTTTTCATTTTTTTGACTAAATACAAAGCTAAGCACCCCTTAGTGCCACATGAAAGGCACCAAAGGGTGCAAAATTACAAAATGCAGGAGAGTGGGAGATTATGTGTCTTTCTGCCATTATAATGACAGAAAAGACTGATATGAAGTGCACAAGCACAAGAAAATCACCAGAGCGCTCTACGCTGTGAAAAGCAGTAGAAAATGGCACTGGAGTGAACATGTGACCGCCTCATGTAGGATGAAGCTATGGATCCTGGGTAAATTTATCCATTTACCCTCCTTCAGTTTTTTTGCAGTACAGAAAAAAAACAGAAGGCACACGGATGACAAACAGATGACATACGGACCGTCTACGGAACGGAAACGGATGCCACACGGATGCACCCGTGAAAAAAAACGGACTGTTTTTTGCAGACCGCAAAAATGGATCGGTCGTGTTAATGTAGCCTTATTCTGATCTGCCGTTTATAAACAGCAGGCAGAAATAAGTGAATAACGCCCCCCAGCGTCAGAAAATCTCCGGGGTTTCAGGGCTAGCTGAGACCCTGGAGATCATGATTCAGGACGGTTTTTCCGGTCCCCGCTCACGTGATCACAGGTATACACCGTACACCGATAATCACGTTACAGTAAATGACAGCGCCGGTAAAAAATGATTTATCTCCCATCTGGCATGAACAAACACTTCTTCTCCACTTCTTCTCCACTTCTCCACTTCTTCTCCACTTCTTCTCCACTTTTTCTCCACTTTTTCTCCATTTTTTCTCCACTTTTTCTCCACTTTTTCTCCTCTTTTTCTCCATTTTTTCTCCACTTTTTCTCCACTTTTTCTCCACTTCTTCTCCATTTTTTCTCCACTTTTTCTCCACTTTTTCTCCACTTCTCCATTTCTTCTCCACTTCTTCTCCACTTTTTCTCCACCTTTTCTCCACTTTTTCTCCACTTTTTCTCTGTTCTTTATCTATGGTCGGTCTACCCATTAGCTCTGCCATGCATAGTGTAGCTCTACACCTACTGCACATGTTACTTTATGATTGACATCTCTTTCGTACCAGAGCTGTCTAAGCCTACTCTGACCCCATATTTGTCATTACTATTTTGTCCTTGTACTGTATTATGACATTTGTATCATGTGTTTCATTTCTTGCTGTGTTGCAATTTTTTTGCTGCATCCCAATTGTACCTCTACATTGTTCGAGTTTATGTTATTGTTCTCTCACTCTTATGTGATACTGATTATAGTCATTTTTCATGATTACATGCAGATAAGTCCAATCTGACGAAGGCTCAGGCCGAAACGTCATTTGTAACTTGTTTTGGACAAAAACATATATGCTTATGAAAATTTTTTTTTCTTAATACGGACCAATAAAGAGTGATTTTGCATTACTATCCGTTGTGACTTACTGACTTAGTCTGGGAGATTTAGAGTGCCGAGGTTACTCACTAATTTTATCTATTATTACCTCTGAGCACCTATATACCAGTGAGCAGAGCTTCCTCTACAGTAGTTCTCCTGATTAGGCATGCCCTTACCTCATGAGCAGGGCATTGCAGCTTTGGTAGCAACCATTACGACATGGACTCTGCTGCTGTGTACCCGGGGAGAGTGAGTGCAGAATCATTGCACCCACACTCCTCACATGAAGGGTCCGCACTCCTATAAAATGGAGGATACGTTCCCTGAGTGTCTCCCCCCCATATTCTAGATGGTCCAGAGTCGTCGTGGGACCCCTTTATTTTTTTATTACAATAAATTGGTGAAAGAGGAAATGTTTTGGGGACTGTTTTTTCAAATAAATTTCTTTTGTCGATTTTTTTTTTGTTAGTACTGACAGTTTATGATGTTGGGTATCTAATGGACGCCATGACATCACAAACTGCTGGGCTTGATCTCAGGTGACTTTACAGCTAGTATCAACCTGATTTATTACCCCGTTTGCCACTGCACCAGGGCACGGGATGAGCTGGGGTGAAGCGGCAGGATTGGCGCATCTAGTGGACGCACCACGTCTGGGGTGCCTGCGGCCTGCTATTTTTAGGCTGTGAAGGCCCAATAACTATGGACCTTCCTACCCTGAGAATACCAGACCACAGCTGTCCGCTTTACCTTGGCTGGTGATCCAATTTGGGGGGGACCCTACTTTTATTGTGTAATTATTAATATTTATAAAATAATTATAAAAAAGAGCCTGAGGGGACCTCCACATTGGATCCCCAACCACGGTAAAGCTGCCAGCTGTGGTTTTCAGGCTACAGCCATCTGCTTTACCCTAGCTGGCTATCAAAAATGGGGGGACCCAACGTCATTTTTTTTTTAACTATTTTTTAAATAGAAAAATTAATGGGCTTCCCTGTATTTTGATTGCCAACCAAGGTAATGGCAGGCAGATGGGGGTGGCAACCCATAGCTGTCTGCTTTATCTGCGCTGAGAATCAAAAATACCGCGGAGCGCTACGTCATTTTTTTAAAGATTTATTTTTACAGCACTGTGATGTCCAGCAATCAAAATACAGGGAAGCCCATTTTGTTTTTAGTTATTTAAATAAATAATTAAAAAAAATATGTATGGGCTCCTGCTGCATTTTTTGTATTGCTAGCTAAGGGTAATCCAAGCAGCTACTGGCTGCTAACCCCCACTGCTTGGTGTTACCTTCACTGACAATGGAAAATCCAGGGAAGCATTTTTTATTTTTTTTGCCAAAAAACTACAAAAAAAGGACGTGAGCTTCGCCACATTTTTGTATGCTAGCCAGGAATAGCAGGCAGGTGCTGGAAGAGTTGGATACAGCGCCAGAAGATGGCGCTTCTATGAAAATGCCATTTTCTGAGGCGGCTGCAGACTGCAATTCGCAGCAGTGGGGCCCAGAAAGCTCAGGCCAACCTGTGCTGCGGATTCCAAGCCCCAGCTGCCTAGTTGTACCTGGCTGGACACAAAAATGGGGCGAAGCCTACGTCATTTGTTTTCTAATTATTTCATGAAATTCATGAAATAATAAAAAAAGGGCTTCCCTTTATTTTTGGTTCCCAGCCGGGTACAAATAGGCAACTGGGGGTTGGGGGCAGCCGTACCTGCCTGCTGCAGAACTACAAGGCTCAGCATACTCCATCCAGGACTGTATGCAGAAGTTTTATGCCCATCAAAAAAATGACGTGGGCTTCGCCATATTTTTTTATGCTAGCCAGGTACAGCAGGCATCCACGGGCTGCTTCGAACCCCCAGTTGCCTATTTGTACCCGGCTGGGAACCAAAAATATTGGGAAGCCCATTTTTTTTAATTATTTCACTTATTTCATGAAATAATTAAAAAACAAATGACGTGGGCTTCGCCCCATTTTTGTGTCCAGCCGGGTACAACTAGGCAGCTGGGGATTGGAATCCGGAGCACAGGTTAGCCCGAGGTTTCTGGGCACCTCTGCTGCGAATTTCAGTCCGCAGCCGTCCCAGAAAATGGCGCTCTCATAGAAGCGCCATCATCTGGCGCTGTATCCAACTCTTCCAACAGCCCTGGAACCGGGTGGCTTGTTGGGTAATCATGAGTTAATACTAGCTTTGTTTTACTAACCAGTATTAAGCCAGAGATTCTTAATGTCAGGCACGTTTGACCCGGCCATTAAGAATCTCCAATAAAGGGTAAAAAAAAAAGACACCACACAGAGAAAAAATACTTTAATAGAAATAAATACACAGACACATTAGAGACTCCATCTTTATTACCCCCTGTCAGCCCTCCACGATCCTGCTCTTCTGTCTTTCTCGTTCAACAAATGCAGCTCTGCTACATCACTGCTGCATGGGGGAAGACGCTGCTTCCCGTGCAGCCTTCACTCCGTGAGTGATCAGTGCTGCTAGCGGTAACAGCGGTAACGCTGACAGATGCGTTACCATAGCAACGGTGCTCCCGGAGCCGCGGTTAGCGGTGACGTCACCGTTAACTGCGTTGCTATGGCAACGGTGATCTCCGTTAATGACCGGCTGTGTCAGCCGGTCCCTAACGGAACGGGGAGTCGACCGTGTGCTAGAGCATGTCGCCGGTACACGGCGATACACAAATGTGCACCGTGTACCGTAGAGATGCACTCGCAGGTCCTACATGACGCGTCATAGTCATGTGACCAGTCTGTAGCCAATGAGATAATAGCCATGTGACTGGTCACATGGCTATTTTGACGTCATGATAGGTCCTGCATCTCTGCTGGCAGTGCCGGTCACCGGGAGGATTCAGCGATCATCGGATGGAATAGCGGCAGGAGACAGAGTGCAGGAGGGATCGCGGGGACCGGTAAGTGTTATGGCAATGTTTATTAACTGTATGTGTACATTTATAATGCATTTTTATGTGTTTGTGATTGCCTCCCATTATAGCCTATTGGTTCGAGTTCGGTTCGTCGAACGTTCGACGAACTGAACTCGAACGGGAGCTCCGTTTGGGGAACCGACCTCGAGCCGAACCGCGACCGTTTCGCTCCTCTCTACTGCTGAGTCACGGTTTCTGTGACGCAGTAGCGATCCCGTTAGTGATCTTGTTATGTGTGACATCTACCAGCGATCAGGCCCCTGCTGTGAGATCTCTAGTCGTTGCCAAATGGTCCAGGCCATTTTCTTCAAAGGCGATGTCCTGCTGGGCAGGACACATCGCTGTGTTTGACACTGTGTGACAGGGTCACAGTGACTGCTGAGATCGTTATACAGGTCGCTACTGCGACCTGTATTGTTCCTGCATCGCTGGTAAGATCTGACTGTGTGACATCTCACCAGCAACCTCCCAGCGACTTACCTGCGATCACTATCAGGTCGCATCATTTTCGGGATCGCTGGTAAGTCGTTGTGTGTGACTGGGCCATTTTCATTATCTTACCCCATATTTGCAGGTTGTGTTCAGTAATACTTAATATCATAGTCATTAGTTAATTAATACCCATCATCCCATTGTTGTTTTCTTAATGGCGCATTCTTAACCTTATCCCAGATGAGAGGTCATTTATGATTGACTTGTCGTAACAATGGATTGGGGCACTCAGGCCATCTTATCTAAGCATGATATGAATCCTCAGCAGTCAGATGAGTTTGTTCTAGTACCTTCTAAAGGGATTTTCAATTAGGTCAAATGAGCTGGACTTTTGGCCTTTCTATTAGCCTGTAACTTACACCTATACACTCAGTAATACTCCATAAATCCAAACTTTATCAAGTTTCAATGCTTTGTTCATCAAACAGTCTAGAAATGTGCTTTGAATTACAACTTCAAAAATAATGAATCATAATCCACCTTTCAGTACGAATCCCCCAAAAGCCTAATTACATATTTCAGAAATGGATACAATTCTGGCCCAAGCTGCTTAATTAACTGTAATAATGACTATTGGGACAAGGAATCTGGATAGAACGAGAGTAATCGCAAGCACATGTAGACATCTGCCTCAGGAACACAGACTTTTTTGGGTCGGAGATCTGCTTTTTAAGGGGAGAGGGTAAAGCGGTGAGAGCATCCTTAATCCACTCCTGAATATCCAGTGCCAATATTGCAGATTAATGTACAAATATTATATTTTGTTAATACAGCTTTGAGTGATCCTCCATTGAGTGCATTAGATATTTATCCAGCCGATGTTAAAAGTAATCAAAATGTTGTGACACTTCGCTAGTAGTGAGCGCATTGCTCAGTGGTGATGTCTTTGGATGAAGCTTCGGCTATGAAAGAGCAAGTTAATACTAACCCAGCAAAAGATGATATTAATAATAATGTTCCTGGGCTTAATTTATTTTCATCCTTGCCCTATGATGATATGAGATGTCCTAGAAGCAGTAATGTTAACCAGAAATCAGCTGCTGTTAATATTTCTATTATTTTACAATTATGTTTAATCCCTTTTATATTTGGAACCTTAGAAAAACATGACAGTATAATAAGATGGGAAAGTATAGCTCTTCTAATCATGTCTGGGTATTTGCCTCTGAGCACTGT
The DNA here is from genome assembly GCF_048569485.1 of Anomaloglossus baeobatrachus. Taxonomy (NCBI): domain Eukaryota; kingdom Metazoa; phylum Chordata; class Amphibia; order Anura; family Aromobatidae; genus Anomaloglossus; species Anomaloglossus baeobatrachus. The sequence continues at coordinate 89,413,159 of NC_134356.1, read as the reverse complement.
GTCCTATTGCTCGCGATCCTGTTTTTAGGTCTCTTATTGAAAACTGCTCTAGGGGGATGTGTTGTTAAACAAATGCAGCCCCAGAATAACGCTGCTTGAACTGTTACATTTTGACATTAAAACATTCCCAATTCTTAGTTATATCGTATTTTTTGCTTTGTAAGATGCACTTTTTTTCCTCAAAAATTGAGGGAAAAATGGGGGTGCGTCTTACAAAATGGATATGGCTCACCGGGGCAGTGGTGGTGGAGCGGGGTCATAGGAGACAGGGTCACAGAACGCACTCAGGATTGTTGCGGCGGGTGGCATTGATTGGCAGGCGGTGTGGGATATTAAATACTGTTTGTATAGAGTCTAGTGCAAGGATACAAGGGAACACATGAGACACAGGTTTGCAAAAGAGTTCTTGAATTACTTAATACAAGTGTGCAAGGGTTAAACACAGTTTGCAGGGTGCAGAGGCTGGAAACAAGGCAACAGGAATAGATCCACAACGTTCAGGAAAAGTCTCTAAATATATTACAGAGTCTCTCTTACGTTCCTTGTAAGTGGCAATGGCAAGCAGGGTTCTGTGAAAATACGGGTTCCAGGGATCCAGAGGATGGCTGTAGGTAGTTAGTCCAACAGACTACAAGAGGCTAGGTTACAGACAGGATGCAAATAAGATTCAGAAGCACTGATTAAACAGCTGAGGCTGCTTGGTGGCAGAGAACAGCGCAGGAACGTAGAAGCTGAGGAGTCCATACTGATTCAGGGCATTGTGGATACAGCAAAACAGGAAACAAGATGGCTGACGGAAAAAGAAAGATATTCAAACAAAAATGACAGCAAACATGGCAAAAAGTCTGAGAACCTCACAGGCGGGCTGCAAGAGTGTCACAGGACGCGGTGTCTTGGCGGCGGGTGAATTGAGCTGACTGCTGGCTCCATTGAATCACCCACGGTTGACGCAGTGAACTTCAAGAAAATGGCTGCTGAGGTGGCGCGTGCGCAGATTGACACAACGGACTTAAAGAAAATGGCTGTGTAGTCCTATTTGCGCACGCACTAACTCCGCAGCCATTTTCTTGAAATCCATCTGATCAACTGTGGGCCTTTCAATGGAGACAGCAGTCAGCTCAATGCAACTGCTGACAAGACACTGTGTCCTGTGACACCTCCACCGCCTGTCCACAGATCAATGGCACCCACTGTGACACCTCCAAGCACGTCCTGTGACCTTGCCTCCTATGACCCCACTCCACCACCGTCGTCCAGGTAAGCCCTAATTTTTTTTCCTACTTTCGTCCTTTAAATTTGGGATGCGTCTTATAAAATGAAAAAATATGGTAATGTATGTGTCTAATTAAATATAATGTGTCTTATTTAAGAATGCATCCATCCTTTGTTATTGTATACAACATACTGTACTATTGCATAATTTTTCTATGTCATCATTAGAGCAAACGACAAAATCACTTGATTTGATTTGTTTTCCCATAAGTGGAAAGTAATCAGTTTCGTAAGCAACATGTATGATTTTCTGGAGGTAAGCCATCTGGAGGAAGACCGAATCCCTGATTACCACTGTGCAGGGGTGACCAATAAAAATAAATATTTCTCCATGGAAGCTGCCGTCCTTTGGCTTCCTCTTGGATGCAGTTATAGGATAATACATTTTACATCTATGTTTGTAACCATTGCTCTATGTGATCATAACTTTTTAGATTTCTGTTGACATATCTATACAAGAAAAGCTTTAGATTTGATTGCAGATACTTTATTCTGCAGGTAACTACAGTTATGTCAATAAGAAGTTTATGTTCTGCTGGTTTAAAAATTAAAAACCTGGTTTGCATTGCCATATACTGAGATCCACAACATAAGATTTTTATGTGGTCAGAGCTGTTTAACGTCCTTATTTTGTGCAGGTGAGCTGTAATTTTTGTTCAGAAAATTCTTTGTGTATGTAATTTTTTTGTAATGTTTTATTCAATTTTTTTGGGGGGTGGTGGGGATAGGTGGGTGTACAGGTAACTCAGGAGGAGTCTGTAGAATATTTTGACAGGGCTTAGCATCGTTTTAGAGATCTATGAACATAATTCTCTTTTTTATTTGTCTTGAAAATATGTAAACTAATTGGTTTCAATGGAGAGTTATGCTGATTTTACTATTATTATTAATAATAATAATAATAATAAATAGTAACATCAACAACAATAATCTCCTAAGTATTGGCATCTCCATATAGTACAAATTGTCTTAAGAACAGTTTTTGTCAGTGATATGCAAATGTCATGATGGTCTCCCATCATTTGGAGACTTGTGACAGCTTTAGGGCCGGAGTCTCACTTAGTCTTGTTAGACTCTGGATTTTAAATGTTTTTTCCTTTCCTTTGATGCAACAAGGATTAATGTCTTTTTCTCTGCTAGCAGATCCTGGCTTATTCTCCTCATATGTAGCCGGTTTGTGACCACACCTATTCCCTTTAAATGTCAACGTGTACCATCACCTGATGCCGGTAATAGAACTTTCATTTTGAGACTTGCCACAGAGGAGAAAGGTTGCTTTGGTAATCATTTGAGCCTTGCTGCTTGAGTTGTCGTTTTGTTTTCAAAAGTATAAAGCCTTAGTATTAATATTATGTGTTATATTATCTGCATTCCTATGCCTAAATTAAAAAATAATTATCACTATCAATTGTATTCTTTTTCATCATCTGCTTTTCCTTTCTTTCTCTTCCCATCAATTTCACCATTTGATTTATTTTACTAGCACCTTACATAGCACCATTAATTTCTACCTTTGCACCATGGTGGCTTAGTGGTTAGCACTGTTGCTTTGCAGTTCTAGGGTCCTGGGTTTAATTCCAACTAAGTACAATATCTGCCAGCAGTTTGTTTGGTTTCCCTTATTTGCATAGGTTTTCTCCCACACTCCAAAGACATACTGATAGGGAATGTAGATTGTGATCCCCATTATGAACTGTGTTGATGGTTATTGATGAGAGCGCACCACCATGCTTGAGTGCTTGTTACTCGTAACGTGCAGTGGGATACTCGGATGGGCGCAACTCATCTCGAGTATAATGAAAGTCAGAGTGGAACTTAAGCATTTTTCCCAGAAAATCTTCTGAAAAAATGCTTGTGTTTCTCATTGTCTTCCATTATGTTTGGTACACGAGTTGAGCTTGCCCAACTGCTCATTACGTTTGTTCATCACTAATGATGATGTCTGTAAAGTGCTGTGGAATAAATGGTACCATATAAGTGAGCATACTAAACTTTGCAGACATTATAAATACCATTGAGCCAGTGTGCTCATAACTGTTCGGTACTCTATCAAACATCGGAGTGCTCAGGTACTTGCAGGGCCGGATTATAGGCAGGGCAGGCGGGGCTCCAGCCCAGGGCCCCCACCAAAAGAGCTTTTAAGGGGGCCCCCACCATACTTGGCACTAGGCACCTGTCAGCATTTTTTTTTCTTCACACCCTCTCCCCCTCCGAAAAGACAGTCTAATAAATCAGCTGTGTTTTCAGGGGGGGGGGGGGCGTGGGGTGTTGGAGCACCGCTATTTATTTGTATCTGCGTCTTTAGGACGCAAAAACAAACTGCGGGCACAGAATGTTGATTGACCCCGGAAGTACCAGCGGCCGCTTGCACTTCCGGGGTCAGAGGTGTTCTAATGCTCCCTGCTATGTGCTGCGGCTGTACCAAGCGAGGGGCAGGGGGGGGCAGCTGCCTAGAAGCAGGGGCACGGTGTAGTGGGTCGCTATAAGTGCTGTCTCCACTACGCTTCTCTACAGTGTGTACATGCCAGGCACACTAGCAGGAGCAGGAGGCAGCGCGCTGTGCCGGCTCTGCTGTGTGCTGTGCCGGCTCTGCTGTGTGCTGTGCTCGGCATGCACCCAGTGCAGAGGAGCGCAGCAGAGCCGATGACCGCAGCTTCCTCTTTCCGTTCCTATTCAAATGTATTTGCATCTTTCAGACGTAAATACATTGAACAGCGCGACGGAACTGGGCCCCGCCCCCGACGTCCAGCAACGTGATGAGATCAGCACCTTGCTGACGTCATCACAGTGCTGCGGGTGCCGGGACACAGGAGACATGAAGCGGTAAGCGCTCCATGAAGGAGCTGAAGAGACAGGTTTAATTAATGGGGATGAGTGAGGAGGGGCCGAGGACACATAACGGGGAACATTTGTAAAGGAACACTGCTCTGTGACAGGCAGAGGAGGAGTACTGTATTCCGAGGGAGGGGGGGAGGCAGGAGTCTGTAGGGATGGGGAAGTGTAATTTGTGTATGTAGGGGGTGATGAGGGTTGTATTGTGTGTGGGGGGAGGGGTAATGGGGGTGCATTGTATTGTGTGTGGGGGAGGGGTAATGGGGGGTGCATTGTATTGTGTGTGGGGGGAGGGGTAATGGAGGGTGCACTGTATTGTGTGTGGGGGGAGGGGCAATGGAGGGTGCACTGTATTGTGTGTTTGGGGGGAGGGGTAATGGAGGGTGCATTGTATTGTGTGTGGGGGGAGCGGTAATGGAGGGTGCACTGTTTTGTGTGTGTGTAGGGGGTAATAGAGGGTGCACTGTATTGTGTGTGGGGGAGGGGTAATGGAGGGTGCATTGTATCGTGTGTGGGGGGAGGGGTAATGGAGGGTGCACTGTATTGTGTGTGGGGGAGGGGTAATGGAAGGTGCACTGTATTGTGTGTGGGGGAGTGGTAATGGGGGGTGCATTGTATTGTGTGTGGGGGGAGGGGTAATGGAGGGTGCACTGTATTGTGTGTGGGGGGAGGGGCAATGGAGGGTGCACTGTATTGTGTGTTTGGGGGGAGGGGTAATGGAGGGTGCATTGTATTGTGTGTGGGGGGAGCGGTAATGGAGGGTGCACTGTTTTGTGTGTGTGTAGGGGGTAATAGAGGGTGCACTGTATTGTGTGTGGGGGAGGGGTAATGGAGGGTGCATTGTATTGTGTGGGGGGGGAGGGGTAATGGAGGGTGCATTGTATTGTGTGTGGGGGGAGGGGTAATGGGGGGTGCATTGTATTGTGTGTGTGTGTAGGAGGTGATGTGGGGTGCATTGTGTGTGTTTGTGTGTGTGTGTAGGGGGTGATGGGGGGTGCATTGTATTGTGTGTGTGTGTGTGTGTGTGTTAGAGCTGTGTGTGTAAGAAGCAGTACTGTGTGTGTATATATGAATTAGAGCAGTCTGTGCACCCCCCCCAGAACTATATGGGTCCCCCAGAGCGCTATGTCACCCATCCCAGTAATGAGTACACCACCAAAGCTGTTTGCCACTCCAGTATCGTCTATGCCCCCTGCCCCTCCTGTAATGTAGATATTGTAGCCCCCAGCCCCTCCTGTGATGTATATACAGCAGTGCTGTCAGTGTGCAGTCATGTCTGTTAGTGACAGCCATCGTGAAACACAGCCACATGTCCTGAAGGAGCTGGACGGAAACAAGCGGGAGAGGTGAGTGAGGCTGTTGGCAACTTCCCCATATTAATACCTGTGAGGGCTCATGCGCACATAACTGCTGAATATTCTGCAGCGATTTGACAGCACATGTGCTCGTCAAATCGCTGCAGAAACACTGCATAATGGATGCAGTTTTTCTATACAAAAAAAGCCGATTTCATGCGCTCTGGCTGCTTCCCCCACCATAGACAGAGTGGGAGCTGCATCCATAGTGCACGGAATAATTGACATGCTCCTTTTATGAACGCACAGATTTGGGTGAACATTTTAGCACCCAAATCGCTGCGTTCATAAAAGCAACGTGCGCACGTGTCATACACAATCTTCGTAGATTGTATAGGGGACGCAGGACGCATGCATTTACACTGCAGTGCTATACGCTGCGTAAATGCATGGAATTACACAACATGCGCACGAGCCCTAATGCGTCTGTCTGCATGTATGTCAGTTTATATGACCGTGCATATATTTGTCTGTTTATATGTATTTTTCTGAATTTGTCTTCAAATATGTATATGTACGTATGCCTGTATGTGTATGTGCGTGTCTGTGTGTGGATGGGGTCCACTGAGACTCTTTCACCCGGAGGCCACAGAAACCTGGAGCCGGCCCTGGCTGCCTTAACATTGGGATCAATAAAAAATATGTGACTAAAGCGGGCTCTACACGCTACAATATATCTAACGATGTGTCGGCGGGGTCACGTCGTAAGTGACGCACATCCGGCATCGTTAGTGATATTGTAGTGTGTGACAGTTACGTGCGACCCTAATTGTGCGTTAAAACGTTGATCGCAAACACGTCGTTCATTTTCTAAAAATTGAACGTCCGGTTGTCCATCGTTCTTGAGGCAGCACACGTCGCACCGTGTGATACCCCGGGAACGATGAACACAGTTTACCTGCGTCCTGCCGGTAATGCGGAAGGAAGGAGGTGGGCGGGATGTTTAGGTCCCGCTCATCTCCGCCCCTCCGCTTCTATTGGCCGGCCGCTGTGTGACGTCGCTGTGACGCCGAACGTCCCTCCCACTTCAGGAAGTGGATGTTCGCCGCCCACAGCGAGGTCATTTGGAAGGTAAGTACGTGTGACGGGGGTTAATCGTTTGTGCGACACGGGCAACAAATTGCCTGTTCCGCACATACGATGGGGGCGTGTGTGATCGCATACGAGATCGCATATGTAATTGAAATGTGTAAAGCAGCCTTAACTCTACTTTCTGTGTATAAGTGACAGCTGTGAGTGATCCTGGACTGTATCTGTATTGTAGTACTGTAAATCTGAATGTGGCAGAACAGGATAAGATACATGCTCATTGGATTTATATCTAAATGCTACAGTTCGCGCTCTACTGTTATGGCTAAAAATGTTAACGTTATGGGGCCCCCACCAGATTTTCTGCCCAGGGGCCCCCACCAACCTTAATCTGGCCCTGGGTACTTGTGGGGTCGGTTGAGTATGGTGGGTGCTTAGATGTGTTGTCCGTGAAACAATGACCACAAATCACAGGCTTGCTTCTCTGCATGATGTGTGCAGGCACCCCAGTGAGAGCCAGTCGTAGTCTTTGAGTGGCCTTCACTGGGGTTGGAAAAACGTTATCAGATATAGAGTATTGAAAAAAGAAGCCTGCCCTCCCTCCTCCAGGAAATGTTCTCTTTATGGCTGGCTGTTTGTGGGCGGGAAGCCAAACTACCCAATCATTGACTACCATTATACTCGTTGCTTGAGTTGAGCCCTTTGAGAGAATTAGACCTGCTCAACTCGACGACTGAACTCCTGAGCATTTTAGTGCTCGCCCATTACTTATTATCATCACTGTCTACATATTGACTCGCCATCTTTATTCCCTATCAGTATGTTTTTGGAGTGTGGGAGGAAAGCAGAGAACCCAAAAGAACCCCACACAAACACGGGAAGAAGATACATACTCCTTCCAGGAGTTGTTCTTGGTGGGATTTCCGAGGATCTAACATTTCCAACAATAATCCTAGGCTGAGGCCACACGGGGATTAGTATGAGTCCTTGCATGTCACTTGGCTCACACTCGCAGCATAGCGGGATCCGAGTGTCATACGACTGTGGTCCGATTGTGACGCCCTGACAAAATCAGGGTGTCACAGATGACTGCATCCATCTTCCAGATGCAGGAATCCCTTCCCTTTTGCCTTCCAACACATCCCCACACAGGTACAAACACCAACCATAAAAGCCTAGTCACTCCCCCAGAACAATAGGGACACGCCAGTGGGCGGGGCCAGACAGATGGTGATGCCCACCTAGGGGTTCTGAGGTGTCAAGGGGAGGGAAGAAGTCAGATAAGCTTGGACAGTGGAAGTAAAAGGAGTGAAGTGGTAGTCGGGGGTTGTAGCTCCTGGACTACCGGACTACCTGAGCTGACTAGGTGGCAGACGGCAGAGCAGAGCCACAGGCGATGGAGATCCAGTCGCGGGAGACATTAAGTGGACCGGGGCAGGGTTGTAGCCTGCCGGTGCCGACAGCGAGAATCTGGTCCGGAGGCCGTGCACATTCAGGGTACCTGGACCCTAGGGCGAGGACAGCTTCAAGCACATTTCCAATTAACCAGCAGGGGACAAGATTCCAAGTCTTGTCCCACTAGCAGCCCAGATAAAGCGAGACAGAAGCCCAATACAGGGGATAGGGCGTCTGCAAGTGTCTGCTAAAATCCCAATGGTCAGATCTCGCGGACCACAGCTCCCACAGCAAAGACACCGACAGTGGACTTACCCCGTTTCATGCGGACTAGTCAACACACAAGACAACACTCAAGTGCAGGAGGAAGGGCCCCTGTTCTATCTACTGGTGTGCGGGACCCAATCACACCCCTCCGGAGGCTACCGGCATCCAGCACTTGGTATATTATCTGGTCTCTGTGTGACTTTATTCAAACAGTGAGTACACCGGTACCATTCGGTCCATCCCCGCAGACTGCGCTCCAGTACTCCGCTCCAACCTACACCTGGGCCCCCGGACTACACCTCCCCTACCCGTGGAGGGGATACCCCCCTGCTGCCCTGCTCCATCAGCCCTGGGCTCCCCATACCAAGGCAGCGGCGATGCCACCAACCATCACCGCAACCCACGGGAGGCATCACTGACAAACTTTCCCCTGTAAATAGCCCTTTTATTCAGTTGTGGGTGCGGGCTGCTGCACGAGCCTGGGTCCGGCTGCCAGTCGAGCCACAGCCATGATCCCGGATCCGAGCATCTCAAGCGACCCCCCTGTCGTGGTCTGTGCCCCCGCCCGCGACACGATTGTACAATCAATTTATCTCCCTCTCTCCTCTGTTGCCGGCTGATGCAAGAATCGCACTACTCTCGCATTACACCGGTGTAACACGAGAGCAATGCAATGTTTCTCTCACCCCATAGACTTGAATGGTTGCAAACTCGCACTGCACCCGCACCATGCTGCGACTGTTTTCTCGGTTCGATTAGGGCTGAGAAAATAATCGCTCCATAGAGTAGTATTGGTCCGAGTGTAATGTGATTTCTTTCCGCATTCCACTCACTCCGTATTACTTGCCGTGTGTCCTAGGCCTAACACTGAGCCACAATGCTGCCCATTCATCCCCTAAATAAAGTGTATTTGAATTACCTGACCATGTTAGACCTCACAGGATTAAAATCAGATATTTATTGGAAATGCTAATATTAAAAGAGCTTACGTAAATTAAGTGATCTTGAGCACAAAAAATCAAGTTGCTACTACTAAAATAAAAAATGAAGTTGTTAACTAATATCAGACCATCCGAACACATACATCAATTCATGACAGTATTTCATTTTTATTTGCCTTCTGTTGTTTAATTTTGCTCTTGTTAAAGCATCATTTTTCATTTCAAGGCAGCAGTAATTACCTGTTTCTTTGTATAATATGGTGTTTGCTAATTAAATATAAACATTTAAAAATGACTAATTCACTTATCTGGCACAAAGCAGCTCTGAGTGATTAGCGAGACACCTGTGTCTGTAACTCGTATTGCTAAACTGTACTTGGAAAAGGACATCTCTTATAGTTTTATTGTTTCATTTTCTGTCGTGTTTAATAGTTATTAAAGTGTTTGCATTATCGTGTGTACACATGTAAAATGGGAAAGGAACTATGATTTGCTTTTCCTGTTCATTTGGATTAGGATAAAAATATTTTGACAATTTTTATTCTTGTGAAAAATAAATAATGTTCTGAGGTATAACCATGTGTAAGAGGTTGTGAAATCCTTGCAGGAATATGGAGGAATAATAGAACTTGAAGGTTAAAGATGGTAATGACTTAGGGTCCTGTCACACGTAGCGACGTACCTGCGATCCCACCAGAGATCCGACCTGGCAGGGATCGCTGGAGCGTCGCTACATGGTCGCTGGTGAGCTGTCAGTCAGGCAGATCTCCACAGCGATCAGAGACCAGCAACCAGCCACCAGCGACCCGTGTAACAACGCTGTGCTCGGTAGCCAAGGTACACATCGGGTAACTATGCAAAGCGCTTTGCATAGTTACCCGATGTGTAACCTGGCTACGTGTGCAGGGAGCCGGCATCTGGCAGCCTGTAACCGGCGTACGCTGGTAACCATGGTACACATCGGGTAACTAAGCAAAGCGCTTTGCATAGTTACCCGATGTATACCATAGTTACCAGCGTACCGCCGATTCTCTGCACATTCAGATCGTTGGTCTCCCACCATCAAACACGCCGATTCATGCTGCAAAGCGGGAGACCAACGAGAAAAAAGTGGTCCTGATCGTTTTGTAACGATCAGCGACCTCGCAACAGGGGCCCGCTCACTGCTACGTGTCACACACAGCGATATCGCTGACGAGGTCACTGATACGTCACAAAACCTGTGACGTTTCAGTGATCTCGCTAGCGATCTCGCTGTGTGTGACGGGGGCTTAACTCTGTATATGAGTCTTCAAAGAATACTTATTAACCCCTTCACCCCCAGCTGTTTTTCCTTTTTGTTTTTCTTTTTGCTCCCCTTCTTCCGAGAGCCGTAACTTTGTTATTTTTCCATCAATCTTGCCATATGAGGGCCTTTTTTTGCGGGACGAGTTGTACTTTTAAATTAAACCATAATTTTTACCATATAGTGTACTGAAAAACAGCAAAAAAAATTCCAAGTGCAGAAAAATTGCAAAAAAAGTGCATTTGCATGATTGTTTTTCGAATATTTTATTCACTGTGTTCAATATATGGTAAAACCGATTTGTCAGTGTGATGCCTCAGATTGGTATGAGATTGTAGACACCAAAATGTAAAGGTTTACTTTTATCTAAGAGGTTAAAAAAATCAGAAGTTTGTCTAAAAAAAGTGGTTCATGTTTTGCAACCTGTAGCATTTATATTTTTCGGGATCTGGGGCTCAGTGATGGCTTATTTTTTGCATCTCAAGCTGCCATTTTTAATGGTCCCATTTTTGTGCAGATGCTACATTTTGATCGCCTGGTATTGCATTTTGCTCAAAATTTGCGGCGACCAAAATACGTAATTTTGGCATTTGGATTTTTTTTGCCGCTACGCCGTTTACCGATCAGATTAATTGATTTTATATTTTGATAGATCGGGCATTTCTAAATGTGGCGATACCAAATGTGAACATATGATTTTTTTTAACCCTTTAATTTTCAATGGGGTAAAAGGGGGGTTATTTGAACTTTTTTTTAACTAAATTTTTTAAAACATTTTTTTTACTAGTCCCCCTAGGGAACTATAATGATCAGCAGTTAGATAGCTGATTCATTTTTGTTGATCACAGCTACACAGCTGAGATCACCATAAATGATCATGTCTTGTAACAGGCAGCACTCCGTCGGCGGTTACAGGAAGTGAGTCATGTGAGCTACAGGAGTCATCGCATGACCGTGTGCTACCATGGCAACCATTGGCTCACAGTGATCACGTCACGGTGCCTTCGATGGAGCCGGGTAAGTGCACGTTTACTGTGGCGGGCATTTAAATCGCTCTGTCACATTTTGATAGTTCGATTTAAGGAATTAACAGGCACGAGTGGATCGCGGATCCACCTGCGCCTGTAAGGCACACATATTTGCTGTACAAATCAGCAGACATGTACAAGGATCCCCACCAGCTGCTCACAGCAGCCGCAGGTGATTAAACCTTGATGGCTTAGGACATACCAGTATGGCCTGCGGTCTTTAAGGGGTTAAAAAAATATAAAACACCTAATATTTATGTAATACTTTACTAAATTGCGTTGCTTCTATACCAACTTATTTGCTCAATAAATATTTATCTTATACATCATAAGTTGTTGAACATATGAGTTTTCCTTTCTTAAACAGGAAGTTAACCCGTTCGCAACGTGGCCAATTTCCATCTTTGCATTTTTGTTTTTCCTCCCCTTCTTCCCAGAGCCATAACGTTTTTTATTTTCCGATCACATAGATATATGAGTGCTTGTTTTTTGTTTCCCCATACAAGTTGTAGTTTTGAATGACACCATTCATTTTATCACATAATGTACTGGAAAACAGGAAAAAAAAATTCCATGTGGCAGAAATTGTGAAAATAAAAATTCTATGATTTTTTGAGAATTAATTTTATGGTGAAAACCATAAGTTATCCGGGATTGGCTGGCGCCCATCACGGCAAAGACCGGCACCTACGGGCAACTCACGGACACTGAGTAAAGATCTTGAACCACATCCACTGTGTGAGCCAATCATTGCTGTCGCCATCGCCCTGCTCTTCGGCGCCAATGGCTACTATCACCACCTTCATCCTCCCTGGGGCCTAGCTTCACCTGCTGGAAGATGAATCATCCTAGCTGTGACACCATCCGCCCCAGTGGACAGCGACTGCACCGGTGTCTAATTCCTGGCCGCATACCATAGGTGGCATCACGAGACAACTACTACTCCCAATATCCTCAACCCCTTCATTATCAAACTCCCAACATCCTCATCCCAATTTCTAAACCCCTTTTTGTGGACACCTCAAGGCCACGAAGCCGGGCAGGGCCACCCGTGACATACCTGCCCCATACCGGCCCAGTGACGAGTAATCCGAAATACACCCCCGGCCCCATGGGATGTTCCATAACCACTGAGCCACCAGCCACATGTAAGGAAAGACCTGTTAATCCTGGGCAGTGGATGGGGAGAGGCTGTCTGAATAACTTACGCTGCATCTCAGTGATCATTCAGAGTGAGTTCATATAGCCAGTGCCAAATTCATGCTGCCCTAGGATGGGGTAGCAGATATCAGCTGTCAGGTTCACTTTAAGACTACTGTGGACAGGAAAATGTACAATGTCAATAATGTGATATTTCGACTGTTTCTAAGAATGACAAGCTTACTTTACCTTAGTGGCCTTCTCATCTGCAAAATCCCAACACATCTGGCATATTTAGGACTGGGTTGTAACTTTTACTATAAATAGTATAGTAGAACTACAATCTACTTTGCAACAGGGGAACAATTCCATGAAATCAACGGAAAGGATAATTATGGACTGCAATGACATAAAGATGGAAACAGTACAAGAAACTGAACAGCAATCAGTTTAGAACAGTTTATAATAACTTGCTTGATACACCAGTATGAACAAAGGAGGGCTGAAAGAATATGTAAACTATCATGTATTATGAAGAAGATCATATGGCAAAACATCGAGCTAAAATCAGACAAGAACATTTCTATACTAGTTAGATTTCCAACCTGACAGCTACCTAAAAAAATTTCTAAAATCCTGCAAATTGCACAGTTGTCAATAATCCTATTGTTAATCTCATATATCTTGTTCTGTGCTGATCGCGTTTCAGTAGTCATCTCATTATACAATGGTAAATAACACATATAAATTTAGCAGAGCGCCCAAGATCCACCATTAATAATTGTTGATTGGCATCTCACGTCCCCCATTCTATCTCCGTAACCTATATGAACCAATATGAGGTATTGAGTCAGATGCTGAAATTGGTCTATATGGCTCTTCTAAAGCTCATCTGTTAGTAACAATATGTTTGTAACTTATTGATATATAGAAATAAAAGAATAAAAATATCATCTGATTTTAACGATTATATAATATAAGTGGTACAATTATTTAAGTTATAAATATTTGTAAGACCAATGAATACAAGTCCAAACTGGCCACACTTAGTAAATGTAATAACTATTAGCTCTAGATATTCAGACAGAAAGACCACATACTATGGCTATATTTTTTTCAACCTCTTCAATAAACATTTAAAGCAGGGGTGTACCACCTCTTTTGCTTGAAGAGCCACACAGTCATACTGAACAAATCCCAAGGACCACCCAAAAAAATAAATTGCTACTTACTTTAATATAGTACCAGAACCACCAACAATACACAAATACATTACTATAGCCAACTTTAGCCCATAAATACATCGCCAGGACAAGTGTCAGTACATGAATATATCAACTAAACCACCATCAGTAGATCAATATAGATCATGAACCCCAATCCTTACATGAATACATTGTCATAAACAAAATGTATGACCAGAACCACTCATCAGTTTATGAGTGCAACATCAGAACCACCATCAGTACAGGAGTAAATCACCAGAACCACTACCAGTACATGGATACATCACCTGAAACACCATTAATATATGAAACATTGCAAGAACCATCAGCAGTACGTGCATTCTTCACCAAGCTTAGGACAGTGGTCAACTGCCAGGTTCTTGTTAGGTCTGCCCCCATCATATACACTTGTACACTTGTATCTCATGTTCTCAATAATGCTAAGGAGATACTGGAAGTAATTGCTGTCAGTAATCTGTCATCACTATTGAATACAGAAAGAACTGACTAAACTGAAATCATAGTAATGACTAGAGACAGAAAATATCACAAATACGCATTTACACCCATGTACCTTGCCAATTACATCTTCTCTGATTTGAGTCCTTCTCACCCTTTTATTCTCAATCTTGTGATGCCATGATGACTTTTCACATCTTCAAATTGTTATTCCGAGCCTTCCTCTTCACTGGCTTTCTGCATCACATCCTAACATGGTGCCCTTAAAAATATTATAATGCCCCAAGAGCAAAAATATTTCCCATACTGTGCTCCGGAATAAACAATAGCACATTACTATGCTTTCTTCAAAAAATATGACCCCCACACTGATAATTTTATTTCTTCCACAATGGCCCTAATTAAAAATTATAATCACCATACTATCCTTCCTTATGACCTATGGCCTCCACATTGTCCTCCCGTACATTGTCCTCCCTTACATTGTCCCACTTTTTAGTATTTTCCCAAGCTATCCCCTCTCCATACTTTCCTCACTCATTCCCAACTCTCCACACTGTCCACCTACAATGCCCCTTTCCATACTGTCTACCCACACTGTGCCTACTCCACACTATCCACTCACATGGCAACCTCTCCTTTCTGTCCTCTCACACTCTCACCTCTTCATACTGTTCTACCATACTGCCACGTTTCCATACTATCACCCCACACCACCCAGCTCCATACTGTCTCCTTCACACTGCCATCTCATTGTACTGTTCTCCAAATTAATCTCCTCCTACATTTCGGCCTGGTTAACACTACCCCCATTATACTGTGCCTTCACATTAACTCACGCTATGTACAATAAAAGTCCATACTATCTTCGTCTCCATAGGGAACTTACCTTCCCTACTATATTCCCTACCTGTTCAACTCCCCAGTGATGGCTATAGTGTGATAAGGTCTGCAGATGCATGTCAGGGTAAGGAGGTGATGAACAATACTCTTCCACTGTCTTAATAGTCATGTCTTCAAATGTATTTGTCTGATACATCTGAATGCAGAAAGAAGGGAACCAGCCATAATCCAATTCTCAGAGACACCATTTAATAAGCCGAAAGCAGACCTCAGTCACACATTGTGCATGTCTTATATAAGGGAAGTAGATTATAATATTGTATGCAAATTTGGAATTAAAGACATAGAAAATAAAGTTTACAAGTAGTAAAGGGCAAACTTGCAGATATCCGAGATCGGCAGCACTTAAAAGTAAAAATCGGCTTCAGCCCGGAATTGATCCTGGATATCTGGCAGGACACCAGTCCTCATATACGTCTATGGGGACCAGAATTGGGTGCTTAAAAATGGTGGTAGAAGAGATAGGGGGATTAGAGTAAGCACGCTATACAGTACTTGCCAAGTTTCCGGTGGTTGTAACTGCTTTTGGCTCGTCACTCTTTTTTTTCAGGGCCACTCATTTACCTTCATGCATATTCACTGCTTCCCCCACCCACCGGCAGTCCTGGCATCTGTGATTGATTGCAGTCAGATGCGGCCTGAGCCTGTGTGACAGCGTCTGACTGCTTACGATCACAGACCCTATCTATGTGTCACTATCATGGTATAAAAATAAACAAATAAATTGGGTCTCCCCTTTTATGATACCCAACACAGATAAAGCATATGGCTACAGGCTGCAGCCCCCAGTCCTGCCCTTATCTTCGTTGTGTATCAAAATAAAAGGAATTACATGTAACTTTTTAAACTATACACGATAGAGACCCACAGACAGGTCTGGGATCGCAAGTAGTCAAACGCTGTCACACAGGCTGGAGGAGCGTATGACTGCAATTAATCACAGATGTGAGGACTGCTGATGGGTGGGGGAAGTAGTGAATATTTATGAGGCTAATAAGAGGCCCCAGAAAAAGAGTGAGTAGCCCGGAAGCAGTTATAACTGAGCCAGAACTCAGTAAGTATAGCGTGCTTGCTTCATTTTTATTTTTCCTTTTTTTTTTATTTCCAAAGTTGCCGGGCTCCGATCATTAATTGGAATTCCCTGAGAACTCTGGGCCCAGGTCCGGCACCTGGATACCTTTGAAACTGCATGGAGGATCTGGACTTTTACAGTTCGGGTCAGCCCATCACTATTTACGAGCTTTGAGGACACTAAACTTAAAGCTAAAAATAAAGAAAATCTAAACACCACATAGAGACAGGTAAATAGTTAAATAAAAATGTTACATTTTGGATTAAATCCAAACTTACTTTAGATATAGTAATTTAAAAAAATGTAGATATAAAAATTGAAGAAAAGAGATGATGGGTAGAAACAAGTTGGAATGATTAACACAAACTACAAACATTCTGCTAAGAACCAGAAAAGAACAATTAAATGATATGATAGTTTGGAAAACATGTTTCAAAAATCTCAGCATGAAAATTAAGCATTTCTTGTTTGAGAAACAACGAATCCTGGGAGTTCACTTATTTATGTTCTTCCAAATATGTCTTTATAAGAGTCCCCAAACCAAAATACAGTGAATGACAATTAATTTAAGCTAAAGTTATCTAAATCTGTCAATATCAGCCAAAAGTCTAATTTGTATGAAAGTGTCCCAAAACTCTACATCCCAACAGATGATGTAGAGCAAGAGAAGGATATATCTTGTTGAATTTCCATCCAACAATCCTTTTTTTTTCTCCCTAGAGATAAGGGGACATTACTACAAGATGGGAACCAGAAAGGGACATTACTACAGGATGGGGACATTACTACAAAGAGGGGACAAGGATGGGAACATTTTTAAAAGAATGGGGAAAGGATGGAGAACATTACTACAAGATGGGGACCAGGATGGGGCCATTACTACAAGATGGGGACGAGGATTGGGGCCATTACTACAAGATGGGGACCAGGATGGGGCCATTAATACAAGATGGGGACCAGGATTGGGGACATTATTACAAGATTTAGGACAATATTACAGGTTGGGGTTAATTGTAAAAAAAAATATTACTGTATGGGGCCGATTGGGGGACAAAAAAAGAACATTTTAAAAAAAAAACTTCAAAATAATGTATGAAAAAATAACAGAAAAAATATTTGGCAATAAAAAATGCTGTTCTATGTAGAAGATACATTAAAAAAAGAATACCTGTTCCATAACCCACATAATAAACACTATTAAAAAGAATATGAAAATATGGCAAAAATACACAAAAAAATCAAAAAGTCATATAGAAAAATAATAGTATCAATTAAAGTGTCATCTGGTCTCACAAAGAACATGGCATGTCATCTTCAGTTTGAGACCCCTGCTTTAGACAAAGGTTGTCTTCTGCTGCATTTAGTTACCATCTTTGATGGTATTTTTGAAAGTTATACAGTACATTCTTTAAGTTATGAAAAATGTACAATGTTTTAAGACAATCACATATTTTAAATCCCAAATTCATGTAGTGTTCAGGATCAGTTTGCTTTTTACTTAATTGGGAATTTGCTAGATTGGAGTTCACATTTGGTGCTTATATAATGGCTCATTGTAAAATGCAGTTTCAATGTCAGGACGAATGCCTAAAATGGAGAATCATTTCTAGAAGGCAAAAATGTGTTTATTTGGGAAATCACAAATTGGACAAGATGTTATAACAAGCTATGGTCTGGTTTTCTTTAGAACCTATGAAATAAAAAATATACGCAGTTATATAATTTGTGGCCACACAGAGATATGAGTACAACATTTAACATACTCACAAAGGAATATGTAAAAACAAAATAACGTTTTTTTTTATGGAGGTCAACCAGATGCAAAATAAGATTTGTCTGTGATTTTATTTTATCCAGATGGTTATTAACCAATCAACACTAGATGTCCAAGAGGATGTTTATATCAACTCAATCAGTTGCAACATTGTGTCAGTATTTTGTAAGGTATCCAGTGGTAACCAATTTTAAAGGGTGGATCGAAATGACATCTGTTCTTTCAGGTGTTTTGTCTAGTCAAAGTTTAATCAGAACCAAGGCTGTCTACATTAAAGGACCAACTGACTATGCTCCAACACACAAGTATCTCATTTGCCTGTATACTAAATTTGATTTATATTTTTCCAAAGGACATTCCGGTTAATAGAATCTAATATTTTTATAATAAAACATCCTGTAACTTTTTGTGCCACTTCATCACTTCATGGAAAATGCATCTAGACTGGCATTTTATACACCAGTTTTGATCAAAAGACTTCGTGGTCAAATCGGTGAAAACAAATTTTTCCATTAGGCCCCCTTTCACACATCAGTTTTTTGCCATCAGTCACAGTCCATCGAGTTTTGAAAAAAACGGATCCGGTGACTGATGCCGCTGGATCCGTTTTTTTCTCGTAGACTTGTACTAGCGACAGATTGCGACGGATGGCTTCATGTTTCATCTGTCGTTTGACAGATCCGTTGAAAATTGTTTGTCCGTCGGACGGAGGCAACGGATAAAGTAACGTTATTTGTCTAAGTCGGAAAAATGGACAGCAACGAATCCGTCGCCATCCGTCATTTGGTATAATAGAAGCCTATGGGCACAGGATCCGTCCAGCGACAGATTCCATTTTTTTTAACTGAGCATGCTCAGATAAGGTGTACAAACACTGTTGGGCTGTAAAAACTGATGCGACGGATCTGTTTTTTTGATGGATCCGTTGTATCAGTTTTTCCCCAATCTGTGAAAGATCCGGCAATCCGTGACTGATGACGAAAAACTGATGTGTGAAAGGGGCCTTAGGGGTACTTTGCACACTGCGACATTGCTAGCCAATGGTAGCGATGCCAAGCGTGATAGTACCCGCCCCCGTCGCACATGCGATATCTTGTGATAGCTGCCGTAGCGAACATTATCGCTACGGCAGCTTCACACGCACTTACCTGTCCTGCGACGTCGCTCTGGCTGGCGACCCGCCTCCTTCCTAAGGGGGCGGGTCGTGCGGCGTCACAGCGACGTCACACAGCAGGCAGCCAATAGAAGCGGAGGGGCGGAGATGAGCGGGGCGTAAACATCCCTCCCACCTCCTTCCTTCCGCATAGCCAGGGAAGGCAGGTAAGGAGAAGTTTCTCGCTCCTGCGGCTTCATACACAGAGATGTGTGCTGCTGCAGGAACGAGGAACAACATCGTATCTGTCGCTGCAGCAAAATTATGTAAATGACCGACACTACACAGATCACTGATTTATGACGCTTTTGAGATCGTTTATCGGTGCATCTAGGCTTTACACATTGCGACGTCGTTACTGGCGCCTGATGTGCGTCACTTTCGATTTGACCTCGACGACATCGTAGTAGAGATGTCGCAACGTGCAAAGTACCCCTTAGTGAGACAGGGGAAGGGGATAGCAGTTGGTAATTTTAAAATTCTATGGATGGGGAAGGAATAAGAGGAGGAGGGAGGAGCTGATCAGACACAGACACTTTTCTAGAAGTTACCTTGAAATGATGGAAACAGTTCTCCATATGAGCACCAAATATCATCTAATACAGTTAGGTCCAGAAATATTTGGACAGTGACACAAGTTTTGTTATTTTAGCTGTTTACAAAAACATGTTCAGAAATACAATTATATATATAATATGGGCTGAAAGTGCACACTCCCAGCTGCAATATGAGAGTTTTCACATCCAAATCGGAGAAAGGGTTTAGGAATCATAGCTCTGTAATGCATAGCCTCCTCTTTTTCAAGGGACCAAAAGTAATTGGACAAGGGACTCTAAGGGCTGCAATTAACTCTGAAGGCGTCTCCCTCGTTAACCTGTAATCAATGAAGTAGTTAAAAGGTCTGGGGTTGATTACAGGTGTGTGGTTTTGCATTTGGAAGCTGTTGCTGTGACCAGACAACATGCGGTCTAAGGAACTCTCAATTGAGGTGAAGCAGAACATCCTGAGGCTGAAAAAAAAGAAAAAATCCATCAGAGAGATAGCAGACATGCTTGGAGTAGCAAAATCAACAGTCAGGTACATTCTGAGAAAAAAGGAATTGACTGGTGAGCTTGGGAACTCAAAAAGGCCTGGGCGTCCACGGATGACAACAGTGGTGGATGATCGCCGCATACTTTCTTTGGTGAAGAAGAACCCGTTCACAACATCAACTGAAGTCCAGAACACTCTCAGTGAAGTAGGTGTATCTGTCTCTAAGTCAACAGTAAAGAGAAGACTCCATGAAAGTAAATACAAAGGGTTCACATCTAGATGCAAACCATTCTTCAATTCCAAAGATAGACAGGCCAGAGTTAAATTTGCTGAAAAACACCTCATGAAGCCAGCTCAGTTCTGGAAAAGTATTCTATGGACAGATGAGACCAAGATCAACCTGTACCAGAATGATGGGAAGAAAAAAGTTTGGAGAAGAAAGGGAACGGCACATGATCCAAGGCACACCTCATCCTCTGTAAAACATGGTGGAGGCAACGTGATGGCATGGGCATGCATGGCTTTCAATGGCACTGGGTCACTTGTGTTTATTGATGACATAACAGCAGACAAGAGTAGCCGGATGAATTCTGAAGTGTACCGGGATATACTTTCAGCCCAGATTCAGCCAAATGCCGCAAAGTTGATCGGACGGCGCTTCATAGTACAGATGGACAATGACCCCAAGCATACAGCCAAAGCTACCCAGGAGTTCATGAGTGCAAAAAAGTGGAACATTCTGCAATGGCCAAGTCAATCACCAGATCTTAACCCAATTGAGCATGCATTTCACTTGCTCAAATCCAGACTTAAGACGGAAAGACCCACAAACAAGCAAGACCTTAAGGCTGCGGCTGTAAAGGCCTGGCAAAGCATTAAGAATGAGGAAACCCAGCGTTTGGTGATGTCCATGGGTTCCAGACTTAAGGCAGTGATTGCCTCCAAAGGATTCGCAACAAAATATTGAAAATAAAATTTTTTTTTTGGGTTTGGTTTATTTGTCCAATTACTTTTGACCTCCTAAAATGTGGAGTGTTTGTAAAGAAATGTGTACAATTCCTACAATTTCTATCAGATATTTTTATTCAAACCTTTAAATTAAACGTTACAATCTGCACTTGAATTCTTTTGTAGAGGTTTCATTTTAAATCCAATGTGGTGGCATGCAGAGCCCAACTCGGGAAAATTGTGTCACTGTCCAAATATTTCTGGACCTAACTGTATCTCAGTAATGGGAAAATCTGTATTCACTGAATACAGATTTTACCAATGAATTGAGAATTTTGAGACAGGAATGAAAAGCAAGAGGAGAAAGAATAAGTTTTCTCTGATAGGACATACAGTAGTTCTATTATTTTCATGTGCATTATTAATTCATAGGAAAAATTGATGTCTACTCTTTAAAGGGAACCTGTCACCAGTAGAGTTGAGCGCGGTTCGTGGTTCGAGGTTCTCCAGTTCGGGGCTCGAGTGATTTTGGGGGCTGTTCGAGATCGAACTAGAACTCGAGCTTTTTGCAAAAGCTCGATAGTTCTAGATACGTTCGAGAACGGTTCTAGCAGCAAAAAGCAGGGCTTTTTACAGCTAGAGTGTGCAGGAGCCATCGCTGGCAGCCTGCCAGAAGCTGGTAACCAAGATAAACATCGGGTATCCAAGCAAAACGCTTTGGTTAGTAACCCGATGTTTATCTTAGTTACGTGCAGGAAGCCCACACTTTCCCGCTCAGCTCACTCCGCCCCCTCCTGCCCGCAGCATGTACACATACACACACACACACACACACACACACACACACACACACAGACGGTCCCGCTCGGCTTACCTGCGGTCGGCCCGGGGGCAGCAGTCCTTGGCACTGGAAACTGTGCCTGCCGGCCCTTTAAGGCCACTGTGTTCTCCTGCATTGAGCATCATCTGTGGGCGGAGCTACCGCCCGGCGTCCTGCTCGGTCGCACAGATGAAGGAGTCACAGTGCCAGCCAGCGACCCCCAGCACATCGCTTCCCTCCGGCGCTGTGTGGGCCCCATCTGCACCGTGACCTGATCAGTATGTGGGACATCACTCCCTCCCCGCCCCTCCCTGTCCCCCCGTGCGTGTGTGGGCCCCGCAGAGCCGTGTGTGTGACCCCCGGAGCCGCGTGTGTGGGCCCCGCAGAGCAAGGTGTGTGTTTGTATGTATGCATGCAGCAGAGCAGTATGCGTGTCTATATGTATGTATATATGCAGCAGAGCAGTATACGTGTCTGTATGTATGTATGTATATATGCAGCAGAGCAGTATGCGTGTCTATATGTATGTATATATGCAGCAGAGCAGTATGCGTGTCTGTATGTATGTATGTATATACGCAGCAGAGCAGTATGCGTGTCTATATGTATGTATGTATGCAGCAGAGCAGTATGCGTGTCTGTATGTATGTATGTATATATGCAGCAGAGCAGTATGCGTGTCTGTATGTATGTATATATGCAGCAGAGCAGTATGCGTGTCTGTCTGTATATATATATATGCAGCAGAGCAATATGCGTGTCTGTCTGTATGTATGCATGTATGTATGCAGCAGAGCAGTATACGTGTCTGTATGTATGTATATATGTAGCAGAGTAGTATGCGTGTCTGTCTGTATATATATATGCAGCAGAGCAATATGCGTGTCTGTCTGTATGTATGCATGTATGTATGCAGCAGAGCAGTATACGTGTCTGTATGTATGTATATATGCAGCAGAGCAGTATGCGTGTCTGTATGTATGTATGTATATATGCAGCAGAGCAGTATACGTGTCTGTATGTATGTATATATGCAGCAGAGCAGTATGCGTGTCTGTCTGTATATATATATAGGCAGCAGAGCAATATGCGTGTCTGTCTGTATGTATGCATGTATGTATGCAGCAGAGCAGTATACGTGTCTGTATGTATGTATATATGTAGCAGAGTAGTATGCGTGTCTGTCTGTATATATATATGCAGCAGAGCAATATGCGTGTCTGTCTGTATGTATGCATGTATGTATGCAGCAGAGCAGTATACGTGTCTGTATGTATGTATATATGCAGCAGAGCAGTATGCGTGTCTGTATGTATGTATGTATATATGCAGCAGAGCAGTATGCGTGTCTATATGTATGTATGCAGCAGAGCAGTATGCGTGTCTGTATGTATGTATGTATATATGCAGCAGAGCAGTATGCGTGTCTGTATGTATATATGTATATATGCAGCAGAGCAGTATGCGTGTCTGTATGTATGTATATATGCAGCAGAGCAGTATGCGTGTCTGTATGTATGTATATAGGCAGCAGAGCAGTATGCGTGTCTGTATGTATGTATATATGCAGCAGAGCAGTATGCGTGTCTGTATGTATGTATATATGCAGCAGAGCAGTATGCGTGTCTGTATGTATGTATATATGCAGCAGAGCAGTATGCGTGTCTGTATGTATGTATGTATATATGTAGCAAAGTAGTATGCATGTCTGTATGTATGTATATATATATGCAGCAGAGCAATATGCGTGTCTGTATGTATGTATGCATGTATGTATGCAGCAGAGCAGTATACGTGTCTGTATGTATGTATATATGTAGCAGAGTAGTATGCGTGTCTGTCTGTATATATATATGCAGCAGAGCAATATGCGTGTCTGTCTGTATGTATGCATGTATGTATGCAGCAGAGCAGTATACGTGTCTGTATGTATGTATGTATATATGCAGCAGAGCAGTATGCGTGTCTGTATGTATGTATGTATATATGCAGCAGAGCAGTATGCGTGTCTATATGTATGTATGTATGCAGCAGAGCAGTATGCGTGTCTGTATGTATGTATGTATATATGCAGCAGAGCAGTATGCATGTCTGTATGTATGTATGTATATATGCAGCAGAGCAGTATGCGTGTCTGTATGTATGTATATATGCAGCAGAGCAGTATGCGTGTCTGTATGTATGTATATATGCAGCAGAGCAGTATGCGTGTCTGTATGTATGTATGTATATATGCAGCAGAGCAGTATGCGTGTATGTATGTATATATGCAGCAGAGCAGTGTGCGTGTCTGTATGTATGTATGTATGTATGCAGCAGAGCAATATGCGTGTCTGTCTGTATGTATGCATGTATGTATGCAGCAGAGCAGTATGCGTGTCTGTATGTATGCATGTATATATGCAGCAGAGCAGTATGCGTGTCTGTATGTATGCATGTATGTATGCAGCAGAGCAGTATATGTGTCTGTATGTATGTATGTATATATGCAGCAGAGCAGTATGCATGTCTGTATGTATGTATATATGCAGCAGAGCAGTATGCGTGTCTGTATGTATGCATGTATGTATGCAGCAGAGCAGTATGCGTGTCTGTATGTATGCATGTATGTATGCAGCAGAGCAGTATGCGTGTCTGTATGTATGCATGCAGAGCAGTATGCGTGTCTGTCTGTCTGTATGTATGTATGTATGTATGTATGCAGAAGAGCAGTATGCGTGTCTGTCTGTATGTATGTATGCATGTATGTATGCAGCAGAGCAGTATGCGTGTCTGTATGTATGTATGCAGCAGAGCAGTGTGTGTGTGTGTCTGTATGTATGTATGCAGCAGAGCAGTATGCGTGTCTGTCTGTATGTATGTATGCAGCAGAGCAGTGTGTGTGTGTGTCTGTATGTATGCAGCAGAGCAGTATGTGTGTGTCTGTCTATATGTATGTATGTAGCAGAGCAGTGTGTGTGTGTCTGTCTATATGTATGTATGCATGCAGAGCAGTATGTGTGTGTCTGTATGTATGTATGTATGTATGCAGCATAGCAGTGTGTGTCTGTATGTATGCATGTATGATGTGTATCTATGTATGTCAGTGTATATGACTGTATAGATTTGTCTGTTTATATGTATTTTTGTGAGTTTGTCTTTAAATATGTATATGTATGTGTATGTATCTGTGTATGTGTGTGTGTCTGCGTGTGTATGGGACCCACTGAGACTCTTCCGCCCGGGGCCCACAAAAACCTGGAGCCGGCCCTGCCTGCGGTGATGAAGTCCCGCCATCCCGACCTCAGCGCTGTCACTGTCCTCCATGGCCGCCGCTTGTCACATCACCTTCTCTCGCTTCCGACCCGAGACTGACTAGCGGTGACGTCACGGGCCTCTCGCGATACTTGGTGTGAAGGCGGCGGTCATTGAACTTAGTGACAGGGGCTGTCAGTGTGCTGGAGATCAGCGCAGGTAATGTACCTCGCTGACAGCAGCACTTGTCATGCCCTGCAGTGACCTGGGCTGACCCATTGATGTTAGCTCAGGTCACTGCACTGCTCTCCCAGCCAATGGGGAACATCCTGCTCTTCATTGACTGGGACAGTGTGGATCGTCATGGCAACCCCTTGGATTACACCAGACCTGGATTTGTTTTTCATTCTAATAAATTGGTTAAAGAGGGAATGTTTTGGGGAGTGTTTTTTCAAATAAAAATGTGTTTGTCGTCTATTTTTTTTATTACTGACTGGGTTGGTGATGTCGGGTATCTGATAGACGCCTGACCTCACCAACCCCAGGGCTTGATGCCAGGTGACATTACACACCTGGTATTAACCCCATATATTACCCCGTTTGCCACCGCACCAGGGCGCGGGATGAGCTGGGGCGAAGCACCAGGATTGGCGCATCTAATGGATGCGCCACTTCTGGGGCGGCTGGGGCCTGCTATTTTTAGGCTGGGGAGAGTCCAATAACCATGGACCTCCCTAGTCTGAGAATATCAGGCCCCAGCTGTCTGCTTTACCTTGGCTGGTGATCCAATTTTGGGGGACCCCTAGTTTTGGATTACCAGCCAAGGTGAGGTTGCCAGCTGTGGTCTGCAGGCTGCAGCCGTCTGCTTTACCCTAGCTGGCTACAAAACTAGGGGGAACCCTACGTCATTTTTTTTTCATTTTTTTGGCTAAATACAAAGCTAAGCACCCCTTAGTGCCACATGAAAGGCACCAAAGGGTGCTCCACTTTTTCTCCACTTTTTCTCCATTTTTTTCTCCACTTTTTCTCCACTTTTTCTACATTTTTTTTTCTCCATTTTTTCTCCACTTTTTCTTCACTTTTTCTCCACTTTTTATCCATTTTTTTCTCCACTTTTTCTCCACTTTTTATCCATTTTTTTCTCCATTTTTTCTCCACTTTTTCTCCATTTTTTCTCCACTTTTTCTCCACTTTTTCTCCATTTTTTTCTCCACTTTTTCTACATTTTTTTCTCCATTTTTTCTCCACTTTTTCTCCATTTTTACTCCACTTTTTCTCCACTTTTTCTACATTTTTTCTCGACTTTTTCCCCATTTTTTTCTCCACTTTTTCTCCACTTTTTCTACATTTTTTTCTCCACTTTTTCTCCACTTTTTCTACATTTTTACTCCACTTTTTCTCCACTTTTTCTCCATTTTTTTCTCCACTTTTTCTCCACTTTTTCTCCATTTTTTTCTCCACTTTTTCTCCACTTTTTCTCCATTTTTTTCTCCACTTTTTCTCCACTTTTTCTCCATTTTTTTCTCCACTTTTTCTCCACTTTTTCTCCACTTTTTCTCCATTTTTTTCTCCACTTATTCTCCACTTTTTCTCCATTTTTTTTCTCCACTTATTCTCCACTTATTCTCCACTTTTTCTCCACTTATTCTCCACTTTTTCTCCACTTATTCTCCACTTTTTCTCCACTTTTTCTCCACTTATTCTCCACTTTTTCCTCCACTTTTTCTCCACTTTTTCTCCATTTTTTTCTCCATTTTTTCTCCACTTATTCTCCACTTTTTCTCCATTTTTTCTCCACTTTTTCTCCACTTTTTCTACATTTTTTCTCCACTTTTTCTACATTTTTACTCCACTTTTTCTCCACTTTTTCTCCACTTTTTCTCCACTTTTTCTCCACTTTTTCTACATTTTTTCTCCACTTTTTCTCCACTTTTTCTACATTTTTACTCCACTTTTTCTCCACTTTTTCTACATTTTTTCTCCACTTTTTCTCCACTTTTTCTACATTTTTTCTCCACTTTTTCTCCACTTTTTCTCCACTTTTTCTACATTTTTTCTCCACTTTTTCTCCACTTTTTCTACATTTTTTCTCCACTTTTTCTCCACTTTTTCTCCACTTTTTCTCCACTTTTTCTACATTTTTTCTCCACTTTTTCTCCACTTTTTCTACATTTTTTCTCCACTTTTTCTCCACTTTTTCTCCACTTTTTCTCCACTTTTTCTACATTTTTACACCACTTTTTCTCCACTTTTTCTCCACTTTTTCTCCATTTTTTTTTCCATTTTTTCTCCACTTCTTCTCCACTTTTTCTCCACTTATTCTCCACTTTTTCCTCCACTTTTTCTCCACTTTTTCTCCATTTTTTTCTCCATTTTTTCTCCACTTATTCTCCACTTTTTCTCCACTTTTTCTCCACTTATTCTCCACTTTTTCTCCACTTATTCTCCACTTTTTCTCCACTTATTCTCCACTTTTTCCTCCACTTTTTCTCCACTTTTTCTCCATTTTTTTCTCCATTTTTTCTCCACTTCTCCTCCACTTTTTCTCCACTTTTTCTCCACTTATTCTCCACTTTTTCCTCCACTTTTTCTCCACTTTTTCTCCATTTTTTTCTCCATTTTTTCTCCACTTATTCTCCACTTTTTCTCCACTTTTTCTCCACTTTTTCTCCACTTTTTCTACATTTTTTCTCCACTTTTTCTACATTTTTACTCCACTTTTTCTCCACTTTTTCTCCACTTTTTCTACATTTTTTCTCCACTTTTTCTCCACTTTTTCTACATTTTTACTCCACTTTTTCTCTACTTTTTCTCCACTTTTTCTCCACTTTTTCTACATTTTTTCTCCACTTTTTCTCCACTTTTTCTACATTTTTTCTCCACTTTTTCTCCACTTTTTCTCCACTTTTTCTACATTTTTTCTCCACTTTTTCTCCACTTTTTCTACATTTTTTCTCCACTTTTTCTCCACTTTTTCTCCACTTTTTCTCCACTTTTTCTACATTTTTACTCCACTTTTTCTCCACTTTTTCTCCACTTTTTCTCCATTTTTTTCTCCATTTTTTCTCCACTTCTTCTCCACTTTTTCTCCACTTATTCTCCACTTTTTCCTCCACTTTTTCTCCACTTTTTCTCCATTTTTTCTCCACTTATTCTCCACTTTTTCTCCACTTTTTCTCCACTTATTCTCCACTTTTTCTCCACTTATTCTCCACTTTTTCTCCACTTATTCTCCACTTTTTCCTCCACTTTTTCTCCACTTTTTCTCCATTTTTTTCTCCATTTTTTCTCCACTTATTCTCCACTTTTTCTCCACTTTTTCTCCACTTTTTCTACATTTTTTCTCCACTTTTTCTACATTTTTACTCCACTTTTTCTCCACTTTTTCTCCACTTTTTCTCCATTTTTTTCTCCATTTTTTCTCCACTTCTCCACTTTTTCTCCACTTTCTCTCCACTTTTTCTCCATTTTTTTCTTCATTTTTTCTCCAATTATTCTCCACTTTTTCTCCACTTTTTCTCCACTTTTTCTCCACTTTTTCTCCACTTTTTCTACATTTTTACTCCACTTTTTCTCCACTTATTCTCCACTTTTTCTCCACTTTTTCTCCACTTTTTCTCCATTTTTTTCTCCATTTTTTCTCCACTTCTCCACTTTTTCTCCACTTTTTCTCCATTTTTTTCTCCATTTTTTCTCCACTTTTTCTACATTTTTTTCTCCATTTTTTCTCCACTTCTCCACTTTTTCTCCACTTATTCTCCACTTTTTCTCCACTTTTTCTCCACTTTTTCTACATTTTTTCTCCACTTTTTCTCCACTTTTTCTACATTTTTTCTCCACTTTATCTCCACTTTTTCTCCACTTTTTCTACATTTTTTCTCCACTTTTTCTCTACTTTTTCTATGGTCGGTCTACCCATTAGCTCTGCCATGCATACTGTAGCTCTACACCTACTGCACATGTTACTTTATGATTGACATCTCTTTCGTACCAGAGCTGTCTAAGCCTACTCTGACCCCATATTTGTCATTACTATATTGTCCTTGTACTGTATTATGACATTTGTATCATGTGTTTCATTCCTTGCTGTGTTGCAATTTTTTTGCTGCATCCCAATTGTACCTCTACATTGTTCGAGTTTATGTTATTGTTCTCTCACTCTTATGTGATACTGATTATTGTCATTTTTCATGATTACATGCAGATAAGTCCAATCTGACGAAGGCTCAGGCCGAAACGTCATTTGTAACTTGTTTTGGACAAAAACATATACGCTTATGAAATTTTTTTTTTCTTAATACGGACCAATAAAGAGTGATTTTGCATTACTATCCGTTGTGACTTACTGACTTAGTCTGGGAGATTTAGAGTGCCGAGGTTAATCACTAATTTTATCTATTATTTCCTCTGAGCACCAATATACCAGTGAGCAGAGCTTCCTCTACAGTAGTTCTCCTGATTAGGCATGCCCTTACCTCATGAGCAGGGCATTGCAGCTTTGGTAGCAACCATTACGACATGGACTCTGCTGCTGTGGACCCGAGAAGAGTGAGTGCAGATTCATTGCACCCACACTCCTCACATGAAGGGTCCACACTCCTAGAAAATGGGGGATACGTTCCCTGAGTGTCTCCCCCCCATATTCTAGACGGTCCAGAGTCGTCGTGGGACCCCTTTATTTTTTTTCTTACAATAAATTGGTGAAAGAGGAAATGTTTTGGGGACTGTTTTTTCAAATAAATTTCTTTTGTCGATTTTTTTTTTTTTTTGTTAGTACTGACAGTTTATGATGTTGGGTATCTAATAGACGCCATGACATCACAAACTGCTGGGCTTGATCTCAGGTGACTTTACAGCTAGTATCAACCCGATTTATTACCCCGTTTGCCACTGCACCAGGGCACGGGATGAGCTGGGGTGAAGCGCCAGGATTGGCGCATCTAGTGGATGCGCCACGTCTGGGGTGCCTGCGACCTGCTATTTTTAGGCTGTGAAGGCCCAATAACTATGGACCTTCCCACCCTGAGAATACCAGACCACAGCTGTCCGCTTTACCTTGGCTGGTGATCCAATTTGGGGGGGACCCTACTTTTATTGTGTAATTATTAATATTTATAAAATAATTATAAAAAAGAGCCTGAGGGGACCTCCACATTGGATCCCCAACCACGGTAAAGCTGCCAGCTGTGGTTTTCAGGCTACAGCCGTCTGCTTTACCCTAGCTGGCTATCAAAAATGGGGGGACCCAACGTCATTTTTTTTTCTAACTATTTTTTAAATAGAAAAAATTAATGGGCTTCCCTGTATTTTGATTGCTAACCAAGGTAACGGCAGGCAGATGGGGGTGGCAACCCATAGCTGTCTGCTTTATCTGCGCTGAGAATCAAAAATACCGCGGAGCGCTACGTCATTTTTTTAAAGATTTATTTTTACAGCACTGTGATGTCCAGCAATCAAAATACAGGGAAGCCCATTTTGTTTTTAGTTATTTAAATAAATAATTAAAAAAAATATATATGGGCTCCTGCTGCATTTTTTGTATTGCTAGCTAAGGGTAATCCAAGCAGCTACTGGCTGCTAACCCCCACTGCTTGATGTTACCTTCAATGGCAATGGAAAATCCAGGGAAGCATTTTTTATTTTTTTTGCCAAAAAACTACAAAAAAAGGACGTGAGCTTCGCCATATTTTTGTATGCTAGCCAGGTATAGCAGGCAGGTGCTGGAAGAGTTGGATACAGTGCCAGAAGATGGCGCTTCTATGAAAATGCCATTTTCTGAGGCGGCTGCAGACTGCAATTCGCAGCAGTGGGGCCCAGAAAGCTCAGGCCAACCTGTGCTGCGGATTCCAATCCCCAGCTGCCTAGTTGTGAAATTCATGAAATAATAAAAAAAGGGCTTCCCTTTATTTTTGGTTCTCAGCCGGGTACAAATAGGCAACTGGGGGTTGGGGGCAGCCGTACCTGCCTGCTGTACCTGGCTAGCATACAAAAATATGGCGAAGCCCACATAATTTTTTCAGGGGGCAAAAAACTTCTGCATACAGTCCTGGATGGAGTACGCTGAGCCTTGTAGTTCTGCAGCTGCTGTCTGTCTGGAGAAGAGCAGACAGCAGCTGCAGAACTACAAGGCTCAGCATACTCCATCCAGGACTGTATGCAGAATTTTTTTGCCCACCAAAAAAATGACGTGGGCTTCGCCATATTTTTGTATGCTAGCCAGGTACAGCAGGCAGCCACGGGCTGCCTCCAACCCCCAGTTGCCTATTTGTACCCGGCTGGGAACCAAAAATATAGGGAAACCCGTTTTTTTTTAATTATTTCACTTATTTCATGAAATAATTAAAAAACAAATGACGTGGGCTTCGCCCCATTTTTGTGTCCAGCCGGGTACAACTAGGCAGCTGGGGATTGGAATCCGCAGCACAGGCTAACCCGAGGTTTCTGGGCGCCTCTGCTGCGGATTTCAGTCCACAGCCGTCCCAGAAAATGGCGCTCTCATAGAAGCGCCATCATCTGGCGCTGTATCCAACTCTTCCAACAGCCCTGGAGCCGGGTGGCTTGTTGGGTAATCATGAGTTAATACTGGCTTTGTTTTACTAGCCAGTTTTAAGCCAGAGATTCTTAATGTCAGGCACGTTTGACCCGGCCATTAAGAATCTCCAATAAAGGGTTAAAAAAAAACACCACACAGAGAAAAAATACTTTAATAGAAATAAATACACAGACACACTTAGAGACGCCATCTTTATTACCCCCTGTCAGCCTTCCACGATCCTGCTCTTCTGTCTTCTTTCTAGTGTAGTAGTAGTGACGATTGTAGTGAGGAAGGATGAGGTTCACCAGCTCATCACTTGGGGCTGGGGAACCTCATCCTCACTACAATGCTCACTACAATCGTGCAGCCTTCACTCCGTGAGTGAACAGTGCTGGCTGTCAGCGGTAACAGCGGTACCGCTGACAGACGCGTTACCATAGCAATGGTGCTCTCGGAGCCGCGGTTAGCGGTGATGTCACCGCTAACTGCGTTGCTATGGCAACGGTGATCTCCGTTAATGACCGGCTGTGTCAGCCGGTCCCTAACGGAACGGGGAGTCGACCGTGTGGTAAAGCATGTTGCCGGTACACGGCGATACACATATGTGCACCGTGTACCGAAGAGATGCACTCGCAGGTCCTACATGACGTGTCATAGTCATGTGACCAGTCTGTAGCCAATGAGATAATAGCCACGTGACTGGTCACATGGCTATTTTGACGTCAGATAGGTCCTGCATCTCTGCTGGCAGTGCCGGTCGCCGGGAGGATTCAGCGATCATCGGATGGAATAGCGGCAGGAGACAGAGTGCAGAAGGGATCGCGGGGACCGGTAAGTGATATGGCAATGTTTATTAACTGTTTGTGTACATTTATCATGCATTTTTATGTGTTTGTTATTGCCTCCCATTATAGCCTATACGTTCGAGTTCGGTTCGTCGAACGTTCGACGAACTGAACTCGAACGGGACCTCCGTTCGGCGAACCGCCTCGAGCCGAACCGGGACCAGTTCGCTCATCTCTAGTCACCAGTCACCTGTTGGTTAATCTGGTCTGGTCTCAGGGTCGTTGCTGGTCTTGACCTGACGCCTCCTTTATCTTTGCGATCACCGTCCTCTATTTTGCTTGGGATAGATGAAGAGTCCTACGTCATCCACACAGTGTGCTCCATTGGTCTCCTGTGCATGCACACTTCTCTCTGCCCTGCTGAGGGCAGAGAAAAGTACTGTAATGTGCAGGCATGAGGAAAGGTCAAATAACTCCTGCGCATGCGCACTACATTACTTTGATCTCCCCTCAGCAGGGCAGAGGGAAGTGCACGGGCGCAGGAGTGCAATGGAGGACACGGTGTGGATGACATAGAACGTGTCATCCACAAGAAGCAAGAAGGAGGACACTGATCAAAAAGATAGTGGAGGCGCCTGATCAAAGACCAGCATTGCCCATTGGGTTGGATCGGACTGACCAGCAGGTGAGTAGAAGATGACAATCAAAAAGAATCTGAAAACCCAGATAGACCAAACATAGCAGTTTGCTAAAAATTGTA
Source organism: Anomaloglossus baeobatrachus (assembly GCF_048569485.1). Classification (NCBI taxonomy): domain Eukaryota; kingdom Metazoa; phylum Chordata; class Amphibia; order Anura; family Aromobatidae; genus Anomaloglossus; species Anomaloglossus baeobatrachus. Next base: position 89,379,914 of record NC_134356.1, on the reverse strand, counting down.
TCAAGTCTACCCAATCCTCTGCGCTAAACAACCTGATGTCAATGTTGATACCTGAAAATACATGTTAACAAATAATAGAAAAGGAATAAATAAATCATTACATGTATATAACAAACTTTCATGTACCAATAGTGTTCATTCATGGTGAATATTGTAAGAAATTCAAATACTAAGGGGCCAATTCATCAGTTTTCCGCAGAATTCTGTTTGAAAAGTTATAAAATTTTTGTGCAAAAAAAGTGGTTTAATAAAAATTCTGCAACTTTTGGTGTTTTTATCTGAATTCCGGCCAAGTCATAACTTTTTTAAAAGTGGATGGCGTTTTGTTGTGAATAAGTTATGCCACAAAAATTGTGTAGAATGTGAAATTTATGTCCCTGACTGACGTACATTTCTTGTTTTGACGCATAGTAGCTGAAAGATTCATCAAATGAATGTGCTTCTTAGTGAATTTGGCTCGCTAAAGGCCACTTTACACTCAACGACATCGCTAACGAGATGTCGGTGGGGTCACGGAATTCGTGACGTACATCCAGCCTTGTTAGTGACTTTGTTGCGTGTGAAACGTACGAACGACCGTTAACGATCAAAAATACTCACCATATCGTTGATCGTTGACATGTCGTTCTAATCTCAAATATCGTTGCTGCTGCAGGATGCAGGTTGTTCGTCGTTCCTGCGGCGGCACACATCGCTATGTGTGACACCGCAGGAACGAAGAACAACATCGTACCTGCGGCCACCGGCAATGAGGAGGGAAGGAGGTGGTGGGATGTTACGGCCGCTCATCTCCGCCCCTCCGCTTCTATTGGGCGGCCGCTTAGTGATGCCTCTGTGACGCTGCACGAACCACCCCTTAGAAAGGAGGCGGTTCGCCGGCCAAAGCGACGTCACTAGGAAGGTAAGTACGTGTGACGGGTGTTAGCGATGTTGTGCGCCACGGGCAGCGATTTGACCATGACGCACAACCGACGGGGGCGGGTGCTTTCACCAGCGACATCACTAGCGATGTCACTGTGTGTAAAGTGGCCTTTACTCCTGCACACCCTTCATTAAAATTGTGTATAAAACTTCAGTCTTAATACACGGTGGTATAAATATATAGGAACCTTTTAGAATTCCTTCTATTATATATTAATTGTGTTTTATTTAGATAAAAACTATCTTTTTACTGGACAAAAAAGTTAAAATAAAATAGAATAACAACAAGTATAAAAACAATAACTAAAGATAAAATTCTTAATCCATTGTTTACAAGTTCCTTACACTGAGAAGGCTTTTCCATTTCGGTTTATAGCATGTTGAAATTGAATGAGTAATAGTAATTATATGAGTAAAATGAGTAGTTAAAAGATAATTACACCCATATTTTGCAATATCTTATGACAGTTGATTAACAAAATTAAACAGTGGTAAATCTGCAACAGAGATAGACTGCAATGCAGTTAAGGGACGTGTGAGGTAATAGGACCTTTGCATAGAACTCAATGAGGGGATTAAAAATAGATGGCAAAACTCATGGTAACAAATGGGTTGTGTTTTGTATGCGCGATGTACCTGCATTCTTGTCACAAAAAACGCTTGTCACCAACTTTGCTCCAGGATTAAAAAAAACATTGCAGGAGTGAAAATCTCTCTTTCTCTTTGTCTCTCTCTCCCCTTCATACTCACTGATCACCGGGTTGGCTGTCACACTGCCTCTAATTTTTCTTCCTGACCCGCTCATTAACCTCATTACATATTCACTGCACCCGCTCATTAGGCTCATACATATTCACTGCTTCATCGTCTGTGATTGGTTGCAGTCAGATGCGCCCCCATACTGAGTGACAGTTGTCTGACTGCAACCAATCACAGCCGCCAGTGGACGGGTTTATATCGTACAGGAAATAAATAAATAAATAATTTTAAAAAAAGGTTGCGCGGTCCCTCCCAATTTTGATACCCAGGGAAAATAAAGCCTCACAGCTGAGGGCTGGTATTCTCAGGCTGGAAGACTCACATTATTGGGAGCCCCCCAGCCTAAAAATATCAGCCAGTAGCCACCCGGAATTGACGCATTTATTAGATGCGACAGTGCCGGGTCTTTACCCTGCTCTTCTGATTAACCTAGTGCGGTGGCTATTGGGGTAATAAGGGGTTAATGGCAGCCAATAGCTGCCACTAAGCCCTAGATTAGTAATGTCAGACGTCTATGAGACACCCCACATCACTAATCTGTAAATGAAAGTAAATAACCACCACAAACAGCCAAAAAATCCTTCATTTGAAATAAAAAAGCCCCTTCTTTCACCAATTCATTAACCCCCCCAACCACCCTGCAGGTCCGACGTAATCCACATTTGGTCCCATGGCAATTCAGCTCTTACTACATCTATGTCCTGTCACAGTGAGCATCTTACTGCCTACTGTAAATGCAGACGGAGCCACGCCATCAGAATGAACTCAAGCAAACCCCTGATGCCACAGCTGCAGCAGTTACATCATGGGTTCACTGCTGTGAGGTTCAGGTCGTGACTGAAGCAAGCCACACCATCAGCGGTGACGTCCCTCAGGTGGGTTGTCCACCTGCGGCTCTCTTCAGTCGCGGTCTGATTTGTGGCCACAGGTGGAGGACTCACCTGTGACCGGAAATCACCTGAGTGACGGCACCTTTGATCATGCGGCTCACTTCAGTCACTCGGGTGATTTGCTGTCACAGATAGAGGACTCCAGCTGCAACTGCGGCTAACCTGAGTGATGTCACCACTGATAGCGTTACTTACTTCAGTTGCTGAGGGGAGCTCACAGCGGGCAGTCTTGTTCTATGGCACTCGCTGTGAGCATCAGATGCAATGTTGGAAACACCATAGGACCTAGTTTTTTTTTAAATAAATCAACTAATTAAAAATTAAATAAAAATATTTTTCATAACCAGCCAAGGTACATCAGACAGCTGAGGGTTGCAGCCTGCAGCTGTTGCTGTTCCTGTGCTGGATATGAAAAACGGGGGGACCCCATATCATTTTTTCACCAAAACGAAATTAAAAAAACAGCTGGCCAAGCTATTACTTTATCGAGCTATTCTGTTATTTCTTTCTATCTATTCTATCTGTTCTTTCTTATTATCTATTCTACATGTTCTTTCTTTTGACATATTCTATATGTTCTTTCTATCTTATCTCTCTGTTCTTTCTATCTAATTTTCTATCTATCTATTCTATGTATATCCTATCCTATCATATTTTTTTTTCTAATTTAAAAACGTATTAACAAAAACACGGTAAAAACGTTTGCGTTTCTTGCCACTTTTTTTGTCAAATGCAGTGTTTACAGTTGTCAAAGTCTGCCAGAGGGTGCGGTCAAACCAAGAACGCAGTGTGCGCACATACCCATAGGGTTAGGGTTTCTTTCATGTCTTAAGCCATACACATGCGATAGCCATTTGCTGAATGATCTACCTGCTGCCTCTCTATCTTATCAAACCCTGTCCAACGCCAGCCTCATGCTAGTGATTGACAGGTCCCAGTTCTTTCAGTGCCCTGCTTTATCTGCACATGATCTTGTTCAAGCACCCTCAGAAATGTATTGTTGAATTATTATGCAAATGAGACACTTTTTTTTTTCATTGTCCTACCTCTTCTACCTGCAATCTAGTGCAGGCACCATCACTTTCCATTGGGGTGCATGAACAGTAAGGTCCTGATGAGGAAGACTGTCAATGTCTCTATAGGTTCTATTATTTCACACTCCTAAACACACTATGCAAATCATATCAGACACTGACAGTCTTCCTAACCAGGACATTACTGTGAATACCACCCTGGTGAATGATGGCACCTGCACTAGATAATATATATTAGGCAAATATGGTATCACACTAGGTACAGGGAAGTACCAAGCGAATGGCAAAAGGGAAGAGAAACTCTGAGTCTAGGGAAGGAGGAGATGGTGACCCCTAACCCAGCCTACCGCTGGGCCCTGCGTTCCCTCATCGACCTAGATAGGTTTCACACCAATGCGCCGAACAGGATACCTGACTCTAGGCTGACCTTGTATCTGGGGACTAGGTAAGGAGTGGATAGGATGAGCTTTTCATCAGCCCCACTGAGCACTAAAGGACACACAGGGATAACATACAAGGGTAGGAAACAACAAATGATCTCCTGATGCCTCAGGAAGAGGAACTGCAAACAACAGCCAGGTTACACCAGAAGAATGCGAGCCGACTGCTTGCACTGAAGACTTGTAAAGTGTAGAGAAATTATCACCTTCACTGAGCATAGGAAAATGAGGATATATATATATATAGACATCAAGGAAGCGCTGATGTAAAGCAGCTGAAAGTGTGAGGAACTCCACAGGGTTCTTAAAGGAAATAGATAAAAATAAAGCAGATGAGGTACAGAGGATACCAAACACATCAAACCGGAATGATAGAAGGTCAGGGAGAAATTTATGCAGCTAAATGCTGTGACCTTCTATTACCGAACACCACATCACTGTCGGTCACCTGTCACATAACCATTACATATGGCACTCCTGAGTCTTCTGGGTGCTTGGATAGGGCTTTACTCTGTAATAATTAATCAAAAAGAAATTTGGCACTCCCAAATCTTGAATGTGGCAAAACATATATAATTAGCTAGTCAACTGTGGTACATTGAAACGTTTCAGTCAACATGACCTTTTTAACCCCTTAACGACCGCGGGCCGTAAAATTACGTCCTAGCGGTCATAACGTTACTGCCCGCGGTCTGCCGGCAGCATCATGCTGCGATCGGCACACACCTCAGCTGATTTTCAGAGCTGAGATGTGTGCCTGCTAGGCACGAGCAGAATCGTTATCTGCTCGTGCCGTTTAACCCCTTATATGGCGCTGTCAATATGTGACAGCGCCATTATAAGCACGATCGCTGTAAACTTTTACTTACCGCCCGATACCGGAAGTCACGTGACGCGATCACATGACTTCCAATAGTTGTCATGGTAGCACAGGGTCATGTGATGACTCCTGTACTACACCTGACTTGCTTTCACTTTCTCTGTGCCAGCGGCACAGCAAAAGAGAAAGAGAGCGTATCTGCTGTTTACAGCCTTGTAGCTGTGATCAGCAGATACTGCAGAGTGATCGGATTGCTGATCGCAATAGCCCCCTAGGGGGACTAGTAAAATAAAAAAAAAAGTTAAAAAAAAGTTTTAAAAAATTAAAAAAAACCCTAAAAGTTCAAATCACCCCCTATTCGCTCCATTGAAAATTAAAGGGTTAAAAAAATAAAAAATATACACACATTTGGTATCGCCGCGTTCATAAACGCCCGATCTATCAAAATATAAAATCAATTAATCTGATCAGTATACGGCGTAGCGGCAAAAAAATTCCAAATGCCAAAACGACTTTTTTTTGTTGCCACAACTTTTGCGCAAAATGCAATAAGAGGCGATCAAAACGTAGGATCTGCGCAAAAATGGTACCGTTAAAAACGTCAGCTCGAGACGCAAAAAATAAGCTGTCACTGAGCCATAGATCCCGAAAAATGAGAATGCTACAGGTCACGGAATATGGCGTAAAACGTGCGCCACTTTTTTCGGACAAATTTCCGATTTTTTTTTAACCCCTTATATAAAAGTAAACCTATACATGTTTGGTGTCTACGAACTCACACTGACCTGAGGCATCACACCCAGACATCAGTTTTACCATATAGTGAACATAGTGAATAACATATCTCAAAAACCATAGTGCTATCGCACTTTTTTTGCAATTTTTCTGCATTTGGAATTTTTTTGCCGTTTTCCAGTACACTATATGGTAAAACTGATGGTTTCATTTAAAAGTACAGCTCGTTCCGCAAAAAATGAGCCCTCACGTGACCATATTGACGGAAAAATAAAAAAGTTACATCTCTCAGAAAAAGAATGGCGAAAAAAACAAACGGAAAGCGAAAAACCGGCCGGTCATGAGGGGTTAAACAAGCAACAACAAAATATAAAATATGACCAACAAGAATTAACGGTGCTCTTTAAATAAATAATATTAATACAAAAAGCTCTCAGAATTCTGCATTGTGGCAACAAAGGTCGCAGTTTTCCACATCACAGAATCCTGACACTTGGTCATATGCTAATGGTGTATGTTTGAAAAATATCATGCTTACTGAAACACCATGTTTAAAGGGAACTTGTTGCTGGATGATCATAATAATTTCCCAACGGTCGGTGCGGAGCAGACTGCTCGGATGAGTGTCTCCATTCTCCGGGTCCCACGCCTCCTCTTTCGGCCATCTTTGTCCTCCTTCTGAAACTTCTGAATTATACGATTAAATAAAAAGCTATCGGTGAAAGAAAGTCAGCACTGATCCATTCGTGATTCAGGATCATAGAGGATCACCCGCTCACAAAGTCAGGGGCCACATTGAATCCCCTTTCTGACAGTACACTGGATGTTAGACATGATGGTATGCTCACAGGAAACTGTCACTTTCCACTGATCCAATCTGCTAAACCAGAAGTCCATGGGATCGGAGCGCAAGGTATTTGCCAGAGAAAAGGCAAAGGACAGGTATGACCGCACTTGGATGTTCACATGGTTCAACTCGTTTCATCACTTTGTTCCACTGGCGATAAAACAATCTGTCCCACCATGTCAAATATACTGTAATAGGTGCCACTGCCTTGGGTACTTTTAAATTTGTTAATTTTGTGAAAGATTCACCTTACAAAATGTAATGTTAAACAATTTAGCCCTTTGTTTACATTTTTTGCTTCTAACCTGCCCTACATAAGACCTGCTCACTCAGGTAGGTTTGGACCCTTCAGGGAGTGATCACCTACATGTGGTAAGCAACCATGTTCAGTGTCAAAGCTTCGCCAATTAGGAAAATCAGACTTTCTTGATAATATGCCAATTCCTCTAGCCCAAAGAATTCTTACAAATTTTGGAAAGAAATGAAATGATAGTTTTGAGAAAAGAAAATGCAGTCAAGGTCATTGAAGTGAAGTAATTTTGTGCCTCTTCTAACAATGTTTCCCTTCCTGACCCTTTTTTTCCATGTTTGTAATCTTTTCTAACAATGTTTCCCTTCCTGACCCTTTTTTTCCATGTTTGTAATCTTTTCTTTAAAGGGTTAAAAAAAAGCCCCATGGTCATGTGCCTTCACAGAAAAGGACAGGACAAGAACAGCTATGTAGAGTCACATCCATGCCTACAGTAAGCAGGTCTGGTGTGTTCAGGTGCTGTGTTTTTAGGTCTTATATCGGACTGTCATAAGGAACCACTTTGTAAGGTAGCCAGATGCATTTATGCTTATGGACTAATGAGATTTGTCTTTTGGTTCTTAAGAAAAAAAAATATTTACACTTTCTGTGACGTAGCCTTGGAATAAACCTGCCCTCCTTGTTTGCAGTGTGTGTATGAAAAAAATAAAAGTCTGTTATTAAGGTGCTGTTGCTGCAGTATATTTGTCCAATTGATCAATTCCCAGGCACACTGGGTGACTACACAGCTACAGCACTTCCCTATAACACTTGAGTCTTTTGATTAGTATTCACAGACTAAAGATCCCCATGTATGTTAGTCTAGTATCGGCTGAAGACATTGATATCATTACAGGTTTCGCCTGAAGGTCATTGGGGGCATCTTTCAATTGATGGTCATTGGGGGCATCTGCCGACTGATGGTCATTGGGGGCATCTGCCGACTGATGGTCATTGGGGGCATCTGCCGACTGATGGTCATTGGGGGCATCTGCCGACTGATGGTAGGAAGAGATGTGAATATCCAAATTTAAACTGTCAATCGCATTGTTTCTCGTATAAATTACAAGAGTGGTCAGTTGAACAAGCTGTGTGTGGGAGAGTCGGCTGTTTGCTAAACTGTTGATCAAAGCAATGTTCAGCCAATAGCCATCTATTGTGCATGGTCAGTTTTATACTGGCACACCCATTTTCAATCAGCTTAAGTGTCGCGGGCGACGGGGCGCTGCGCTCACCACGCTCGGGTCCGGCGCTGCTGCTACTGCTGCTCGGTGGCTCGAGTAGAGGGCCGGATCCGGGGACTCGAGCGGTGCTCCTCGCCCGTGAGTGAAAGGGGTGGTTTGTTGGTGTTTGGGATGTCGGTTTGTGACGCCACCCACGGTGTGTGGTGAGGTTGGGGCACCACCGCTGCTCTGTACGGGGATCCCGGGAGTGATGACAGGGAGCAGCTGGGATGTTTCTCTCCCCTCCGTGGGTAGGGGGATTTTGGTACTCCCGGGGCCCGGAGTTGTCTATAAGGTGGATTGTGGGGCTTGGCCAGGTGCAGGGTCGCGGGGCAGCGCAGTGCCAGACGGCACGGTGGTACTTACTCAGCCAGTAACGTACACGGAGTCTCTGGTAAGACACACGGCTGGATGGACAAGTCCCACAGACGGCTGCAACGGTCACTCCCGGTAGGTTGGCGGTAACTGTCTCTCCCTGCACCGGTGTTATGTTCTCGGCCCTGATGGCTTCCCACCGGTAACCCGCTCCCCAGTGGTATATTTGCCGGAGGAGCCCCTTTTGCCCGCAGGTGCTGGCCCTGGGAACCCTAGCTGTGGCGGTAGCTGTATTTCCGTTCACGGTTGAGCGGTTACCTTCAGTCGGGTCTTTACTGCTGGGAAACCCTGGAGGTTCCCGCCGCTGACGGATTTGACCAGTTTAACGGCGACTCCAATCCTGGTCGGGGTCCGTAGGTCCTGCCGGATGGTGCTGGCTTCTCCCCGCTCCCCGATCCGGTACCCGCGGGCCACCGCCCGTCCCCGGTCCTTACGGCTGTGCGTCAATCGGCCTCTCCTGCAGACGGTCACCACCGTCTGCCAACCTTGCTCTCAGGTGCCCGGGCCACGTACCCGGACACGGTCAGTCTGCTCCTCTCCTACCACTTACTCCTTCCACTTTTCCTCACTCCACTTCACTCTCTTTCCTTTTACTGCCTCCAGGACTGTGAACTCCTCGGTGGGTGGAGTCAACCGCCTGGCTTCGCCCCACCTGGTGTGGACATCAGCCCCTGGAGGGAGGCAACAAGGATTTGTGTCTGACTTTGATGTTCCTAACCGGGGTGTGGGGTGCGTTGTTGCAGTACCTGTGACGTCCTGGCTTGTCCAGGGCGCAACATTCCCCCTTGGTTAAATTCAGACCGTCCGCGGGCTTCCCGTCCATCACCGGTTTTATTTTCTTAATTCTGTAGAAAAGTAGAAAACATATAAAACACAAGCATTTTATAAAACTTCCCTTACGGGAGGCACTTCCTTAAACGTTACTAAGATTTTTATTAATGTTAACGGCTTCCGCTCTCCCCCCGCCCAAACAACCTGGCCCTGATGCTGCGCCTAAGAAGTGGGCAGCACCCCTTGCCCCAGTCCAGAACCAAATTGCCCAAGCGGGTACGGTCTCTTTCAGGGGAACCGCATCCATGGGGACCCCTGAACCCCCGGAGGATTGCCACCGGTTACGGTAGTGGCGGGCCTGGGCCATCCATTTCCTCCAGGCCCATCCTCCCAAATCAGCCTCTCCGGAGGTGGTCACGGTAACAAGCCAACATTTTATTTACATGCCACAAGTTTGTGGGTGCCCTGCAAGTTCTCGAGCTTGTCCATAAGTAGTTCCTTACGCAACGGTTGCAGAAGGTCCCTACGGGGACTAGTTGCCGGCAACGGCCGGTTCAGTCACGGTGCAATCAGGTAAACAACGGTTGATTCCTTTTCTTATCATTCAGTTACATTCTTATACATTCAACAACATACAACGGTGCTGGTGGTCCCAACGGGGACAACTTGCAGCGGGGGGACCGCTGCCATCACTCCAGATCCACTCCACCTGGCGGGGGAGGGGGCTGGGCTGGCGCCTGAGGCTCCTGGCTTCCTCTCAGCCCAGCATCCAGGGCAAACAAGCCCCTCTCCCCGCAGTGCCGGGTATAGGTGACAAGGTCGCCGGGGAGCAAGTTGAGGCTTGGGTGATCCTCCGGCAGGTGGTTATTTACGTCCCTCCGGGCTATAAAAACTTCGGCCTCCAGGCCCGGTTCGAAAATGAAGCCGTATCCCCTATGGACGTCGAACCTCCTCACTTGCCCCTCGTATCTCGGGCCCCGCACCCGGAATGTGGCCCTGCGGAGGTTCTCTTTCTCTCATATTGTGCGGGCTACCAGCTCCGCCTTCCTCTTCTCCCTCTCCGCGATTTCTTGGCCCAACGGTATCGGCTCCCTGTCCCAGTAAGGGGCTATTGCGGGCCCCTGCGCACGGGTCGGGCCCCGCGAGACCTCCTTTACGCTGCCTATTACTGGCGTTCGGGGTGGGAGGTCCCGCGGTGTCATGGCCTGGGGTGCTGCCTCACAGAAACGACCCGGCGCAGCCTCAGCCGAGGCGTGGGGGATGGGTACAGGGATCCTCTCCCGCTTGACCTTTGTCTCTTTCTGCACGGGGCAAGCTGCCGGAGTCAGTTCGGGCCTAGGCACGGTCACTGCATGTGCCTCTGGGACATCTCCGCTAACGGGCTTGGCTTTTGGTATCTTCCAGGGGAGCAGTTCCGGACGGTCACGGGCCCCGGCTGCAGGTCGGTCCGCCTGGGCGGATTGGCAGGGTACCGCTACGAGTTGCGGTGGTAGCGGGCCTAGTTGCGGGGCAGCAGCAGCCAACACAGGCAGCGGGGGAGGCAGCAGGGCGAGCGGGTGCAGACCGGGCTCCTCAGCCGCGATGGCCGACCCTACAGGGATACAGGGTGTGGGTCGCTTACCCGCTCTTCCAAAACTTCCTCCACCTCGCGTCTCCGTATGGCCACCACCACATCCGCCATGTCGGCCTCCCACTCCTCCAAGAGGAGCTGCACTCGGATCTGCAGTCGGCTATGCAGCTGAGCGGTGCCGGGTGCAGGGGCTACGGTGTTGCTGGTCGGACGGTGCATCGCTGTGGCGGCCTCTTCCAGGAACCAAAAGATGGCCGCAGGGTCCTGGCATCCGTGTTTTTATAGCCGCGGTCTACATGCGGCCAGACGCCATCCGTGCCCCCCTTGGTTTCTTTCCGGCACCTCCTCTTCAGGGGCGGAGCTTTGGCTTTCGCGCCTCCACTGCTCGAGAAGACGCTCGAGCGGGGACTTTTCGCGCCCAAGATGGTGGCTTCCGAAAATTTTCGGCCGGACACCTCCGGCAGGACACAAGGCGCACTTCTACCAGGCGGAAGAACGGTAGGGTCCTGTTCGTGACACCAAGTTGTCGCGGGCGGTGGGGCGCTGCGCTCACCACGCTCGGGTCCGGCGCTGCTGCTACTGCTGCTTGGTGGCTCGAGCGGAGGGCCGGATCCGGGGACTCGAGCGGCGCTCCTCGCCCGTGAGTGAAAGGGGTGATTTGTTGGTGTTTGGGATGTCGGTTTGTGACGCCACCCACGGTGTGTGGTGAGGTTGGGGCACCACCGCTGCTCTGTACGGGGATCCCGGGAGCGATGACAGGAAGCAGCTGGGATGTTTCTCTCCCCTCCATGGGTAGGGGGATTTTGGTAGTCCCGGGGCCCGGAGTTGTTGTCTGTAAGGTGGATTGCGGGGCTTGGCCAGGTGCAGGGTCGCGGGGCAGCGCAGTGCCAGACGGCTTGGTGGTACTTACTCAGCTAGTAACGTACACGGAGTCTCTGGTAAAACAAACGGCTGGATGGACAAGTCCCACAGACGGCTGCGACGGTCACTCCCGGTAGGTTGGTGGTAACTGTCTCTCCCTGCACCGGTGTTATGTTCTCGGCCCCGATGGCTTCCCACCGGTAACCCGCTCCCCAGCGGTATATTTGCCGGAGGAGCCCCTTTTGCCCACAGGCGCTGGCCCTGGGAACCCTAGCTGTGGTGATAGCTGTATTTCCCTTCACGGTTGAGCGGTTGCCTTCAGTCGGGTCTTTACTGTTGGCAAAACCCCGGAGGTTCCCGTCGCTGACGGATTTGACCAGTTTAACGGCGACTCCAAGCCTGGTCGGGGTCCGTAGGCCCTGCCGGATGGTGCTGGCTTCTCCCTGCTCCCCGATCTGGTACCGGCGGGCCACCGCCCGTCCCCGGTCCTTACGGCTGTGCGTCAATCGGCCTCTCCTGCAGACGGTCACCACCATCTGCCAACCTTGCTCTCAGGTGCCCGGGCCACGTACCCGGACACGGTCAGTCTGCTCCTCTCCTACCACTTACTCCTTCCACTTTCCCTCACTCCACTTCACTCTCTTTCCTTTTCCCGCCTCCAGGACTGTGAACTCCTCGGTGGGTGGAGTCAACCGCCTGGCTCCGCCCCACCTGGTGTGGACATCAGCCCCTGGAGGGAGGCAACAAGGATTTGTGTCTGACTTTGATGTTCCTAACCGGGGTGTGGGGTGTGTTGTTGCAGTACCTGTGACGTCCTGGCTTGTCCAGGGCGCCACATAAGCATTATGTTGTATTTCATCTAAAGGTGGATTGAGCTATTGGCTCTTGTCTTCTATCTCAACACTGTACAGGCATCAAATTACCCTCCTTGACCAGCCCCCATCTTTTATACAGACTGTGATAGCCCCACTGGTTGGCTGTGTTGTGTTAGCTATAGGGCATTACAGTGCAGGTGACATGGCCATGCATGGCACCATTAGCTCCCTTTCTGAGTCAGCAATATGGCACTTTTTTTAGAAGAAGGCGGCAATCCTCAGAGTTTTGGAATTTTTGATCATCTGTGAGTATCAGGAAATTCAACTCCAATTCTATCTTTTACAGATCGATCTGCTGATCTCTACAAATAATGTGTAATGACATTAAAGGGACACTGTCAGCACATAATGACTATTCAAAACAAATACAGATGCTCGTTGCACCCTTGACTGGCCAAAAATTCAAGTGCACCTTCCCACCTGCTTGATTTCCCTCTATTTTAATCTTCCTCTCTTCTTTGATTGACAGCTCTGGCTTTATAATGTCAGAGAAGAACAGAGACAGATGGAAAACAAGTAGGTGTGAAGGTGTACTTACATGTTTTACCCCACCAAGGGCAGACCGAACAGCTGTACTTTGAACAATCATTTTTTGTTAACAGACACCCTGTAAAACTGGGTATATACACTAGATAACAATCAGCTGGATCTGATCCCAGAAGCTTCCGAACTTTTGACAGGTGTTTGATCAGTATGGGTCCAGTTGTCTGATTTTGAAGGCCATCCTATAAGAGCAGATTTCTCGGGCATGATCTTTCTCTTTCTTTTTTATTTAAGCAATGAACCTGATTCTCTGTAATTATTTGTCAAAAGGTGGTTGACATATTAAAATTTGTCAGACAGTATGGTTTATTCAAGAATAAACAAATACAGAAGAAAATATGGATCTTTGCAGAGCAAAGTGATGAGTCTTGAAAGTTCTTGAGAAGGTCTTGAGCCTTTTATGAGGTTTATAATGGGAACACAATGTACACATAGAGATTATCTCATTGATAATAAAATTGTGAAATGGACAAGTGTCACAGGTAAATAAGCCATTGTATGTCTATGATTAATGTGTAAGCTATTAATGAAGGAACACAGACAAGGATAATTTTCTTAGTCAAGGGAATTCCCAAGTCATAATCAAATCCCCTCTGTTGACTGGCAGAGCTGCCATGTAAATTTAATTTACTCAATTATACCTAGTTGTACATATTATATATTTCCAATTTTGTCTGATAAAACTATTCTACATATTTTCAAAAGTTGTCAGGTTCAGTTATTGTTTAAAGGGAACCTGTCACCACTTTTTCGGCCTATAAGCTGTGGCCACCACCACTGGGATCTTATATACAGCATTCTAACATGTTGTATATAAGAGCCCAGGCCGCTGTGTAGAACGTAAAAAGCACTTTATAATACTTACCTAAACGGTGGTGGAGTTGGGCCATATGGGTGTCTCCATTGTTCGGTGCCGGCGCCTCCTCTTTTGGCCATCTTCGTCCTCCTATTGAAGTCTGTGTGCATCACGCATCCTGCGTCATACACACTTGCTGGTCTCACGCAGGTGCACTACAATACTTTGATCTGCCTTGCTCAGGGCAGATCAAAGTGAGCCTGCGCAGGACCTCAATACCGGCGGGTGTGGATGACGTAGAAGTGTCTGCACCCCGGCTACTGAAGAAGGAAGAGAAAGATGGCCGAAGGAGGTGGTGCTGGCACCGGATAACGGAGGCGTCCATCTGACTAGAATCCACTGCAGTGTGACTGTTAGGTGAGTATTATAAAGTGTTTTTTATGTTTTACACAGAGGCCTCGGCTCTTATATACAGCATGTTAGAATGTATATAAGAGCCCACTGGTTGTGGTCGCAACTTTTATGCCGAAAAACCGATGTCAGGTTCCCTTTAATAATTTTGATCTTTTGAATTCAAATTTGAAAAGGAAAGTTTTTAGCTGTCTCTTGTTTCTATGAAATCAAAGAGTTTAGCTTTAACTGCCACTTATATTTAATACAGAAAAGTTTCAGTACTTTGAAACATTATTATTTTTGCATCTATAGAGATGCAGAATATTTTGTTATGCCAATTTTCTGATATTTATTTATAGGAAACTTAGCAACAGTTCAAATAATTAAGATATGTCTAAACACTATTGTGAATTACAGTATAAACAGTTACAGAAATTGCACTACAAAATTCAGTACAAAAATAAGGCCCCCCCCAACGTTTTTTTTCAGTTTATTGTTCTCAGCAGCATACAGGCATCTTGCCCATGCCAAAAAGCTTGTTGTTTGGCTACGCTGAAGTCTTTCAGCAAACTTTGTTAGAATACACACAGCTTCCAGATTCTGAACTCGATCACGGACTTCTGTGATTAGTCTGTGTTTGAGTTCAAGATACAGACACCAGGTGTCCAGTACGAACACCGAACTTTGCCGTTTGGGTTCACTCATCCCTACTTTTGAATTAAAGGCATAATTAAAGAGGTCTGCCACTACTTTAGCATTAATTGCCTATCTTTAGGACAGATCATCAATGTCTGATCGGCCCGGGTTCCTGCACATCCGCATATCAGCTGTTTTCGGGACCAGTGGTGGCAGCAGACAGTCAGAAATCCTCAGTTTCGGAGTTGTCTCATCAACTTATAGTGGCCACGACGAGGAACTTAATATACAACTCCCATTCAAATCAATAGGAGGAAGATGTGCAGTACCCGACCACTGCCACTATAAGAAAACAGGGCAGCTGCAGAACTGAGCATTTCTAGCCACCTACTGGCACCGAAAACAGTTGATCAGCACTACAGTCGATCAGACATTGATGACCTATCCTAATGCTGGTATCACATGGTACGATATATCGGGGGATATGTCGTTGGGGGTCACGTCGTTAGTGATGCACATCCAGCATCGTTTGATATATCGTACCGTGTGACAGCTACAAGTGACTGTGAACAAGCAAAAATACTCACCTTATCGTTGCTCGTTGACGCGTCGTTCATTTTCATAATATCGGTCCTCTTTTTGTGCTCTGGTTGTTCGTTATTCCCGAGGCAGCACACATCGCTCCGTGTGACACCCCGGAAACGATGAACTGCAGCTTACCTGCGTCCCGCCAGCAATGCGGAAGTAAGGAGGTGGGCGGGATGTTAAGTCCCGCTCAGCTCCACCCCTCCACTTCTATTGGCCGGCAACTGTGTGACGTCGCTGTGATGCCAAACGTCCCTCCCCCTTCAGGAAGAGGATGTTCGCCGCCCACAGCGACGTCGTCCGGGAGGTAAGTGCGTGTGACAGGGGGTTAACGACTTTGTGCGCCACGGGCAATTAATTGCCCGTGATGCACAAACGACGGGGGCGGGTATGATCGCTCGTGCGATCGCACGATAGATTGTCCCGTGTGACGCCGTCATAAGGATAGGTCATCAATATAAAAGTAGTAGACAACCTCCTTATGAAAGGCAAAGAAAGTAAAGCTCAACTTTTATATGAAATATCAACATATATATCAATGTTGGTTCATCAAACGTTCATTTATGGAGTAATCATCATTTAATTTTTTTCCTTTTAAAAATCAATAATAGAAAAGTTGTATTATATCTTAATACAGAAATTCATTTTTTTCTTATCTTGGATTGATAATTCATTCTCGAAATACATGGGTAAAATCTGTGCTCAGCAAAGACAGATTATTCCATCACTGATGAAATCAGGAGAAATTGTAGCTGAATGTCTATGTCTCCCTCTAGCATCTCCCTCCATGGAATCTGAAAATCACCTATGTCCTGTTTTAACAAATGGTCAATCTGTTTTCACCAAAAACAGTTTTTACAGATTTTCTCCCTGAATTGAGAGCAATACATCAATCCAGGAGGAAAAAAAAAACAAATGTATCTGATTAGATAAATACTCGTAATAAAGTTACATATTTTCATGTGTATTATTGCTTTATAAGATTAAAATGATGGTAACATTTATTAAGTATGGGGGACCTAACTCAGTGAAGTAGATTTCACAAAATAATTTTACAGGGTGCCAACTTAGACTGGATAGTTTTAAATTTCATCAATCATTGTGGCTCAGGGTGGATGGCAAAAAATTAGGTGCACCCTTAAACATATTAATCTACACCATTATAATTTGGCTTAGTTTATTACAGAAATTTGTGCTCAAATTTTGCTGCACTTTTGGAGCACAGCGTTGGGGCTGCTGATAAGTCTTTGGATTTACCCAGAAATAAACGAGATAGGATGATGAAACTTTATATTTATTCCACATATTCTCCACTGATGTCAACACACTTCTTACACCTGTATTCCAAGTTCTGTAAGCCTAGCAAAGAATATTATTTCTGTTGTGCCTCAAACCAGGCATCCATAGCAGCCATGGCATTAGAAATGGTGTGAAATGTGGTACCCTTGAGGTATTTTTTCAGGTTTGGAAACAGATGATAGTCAGAGGGAGATAGATCTGGTGAATAAGGTGGGTGGTCAACCAGCTGGAAGCCCAGCTCTGCCAGTTTTGCCGTGGTCGCTTGTTTAGTGTGAGCAGAGGTGCTGTCTTGCAGGAACAAGATTCCTTTGGACAGCTTGCTGCGCCTTTTGGCCTTTAGAGCTGCCTTCAATTGGTCCATATGTTCAATGTAATACCTTGCATTGATGGTGGAACCCTTTTGAAGGTAGTCCACTAGCAGCACACTCTCCTTATCCCAGAACACAGATGCCATCACCTTAGTGACTGATTTTTGCACCCTGAACTTCTTTGGACAAGAAGAGTGCCTCCACTCTTTTAAATGCTCCTTGTTTTTAGGGTCATACAAATAAATCAAATTCTTATCAGTCCAGAAACGCTTACAAATGGACCGGGAGGTTTTCACTCGCATGCTTCTCTGATCTGTTGTCAAACATTTGAGGACCCACTTTGCAGATGGCTTCCTCATGTCCAAATGTTCATGGATAATGACACAAACACGTTCACGGGAAATCCACATGATGTCTGCTATTGCTTTAGCTGAAAGTTGTCAATTCTCCAGTAAGAGGTTGTGCACAGCATCGACGATCTCCAGAAGAACAACCACTTTTTGTTGTCCAGGATGTTTCTCATCATTGGTGCTGAGGTGGCCCATTTTAAATTTGGCAACCCAGTTCTTAACTGTGGAATATGAAGGACATTGATCCACCAATGTCTGCGACATATCACCATGAATATCCTTCACGGACTTTCCTTGCAGAATCAAGAATTTTTTCACTACTCTGCTCTCAGTTGTTGTGAATATCGCATTAGACTCCACCATTTTGTTTTCCCGCATGTGTAGTACACTGTTGCCATAAGCAACGAACACAAAATTTTGAAAACATATATTAGATACATAAGGCTTTCATTTGATGCAACATTCGTCACCATAGAAACAAAAAAAGATTACAAAGCCAAAGACAGATAGCAGTGTCCTGCTGCCAAGAGAGACATAAAAAAGTTTATAAAACACATCATTTTTTAACACAATGCATGTAAGGCCTGAAACACACATCCGTGAAACACGTGCGTGTTTGGTCCGTTTCCGTGTATACTGGAGACAAGGCCAAACGTGCACCAATTTTATTGTATGATAAAAGCTCCACGTGCGTTTTTGATGCATGTCCGTTTGTCCATGTCCGTGATCCGTACCTGTGTGCGTTTTACACGGCAGCATGTCCGTTTTCTGCACGCAACACGCAGCACTGACCCAATGAAAGTCAATGGGTCTGTGCACACGTCCGAGTGACACGGACGAATCTCTGTTTGCTCCCTGTACGTTTTGTGCTTTTTTCATGTGATGTCGGTCTTTTTTCTTTTTCTGTTTCGTTCTCTCCCTCAGTCCGTCGGTCGGTCTCTATGTCTGTCGGTCGGTCTCTCTGTCTTATCTGTCCCTCTAGCTGTCTGTCGGTCAGTTCCCCCCCCTCTCTCATACTTACCGTTCCCCGATCTCCGGCGCGGCGCTGGACGGCTGTTATAAAAACTTCGGCGGCTTTTACTATTTTGAAAAAGCCGACCGCCCATTAATCAATCTCGTATTCCCTGCTTTACCCGCCCACCGGCGCCTGTGATTGACTGCAGTCCCACACGCCCACCACGCTGAGTGACAGCTGTCTCACTGCACCCAATCACAGCAGCCGGTGGGCGTGTCTATACTGTGCAGTAAAATAAATAAATAAATAAGTAAAAAAACTGGCGTGCGGTCCCCCCATTTTAATACCAGCCAGATAAAGCCATACGGCTGAAGGCTGGTATTCTCAGGATGGGGAGCTCCACGTTATGGGGAGCCCCCCAGCCTAAAAATATCAGTCAGCAGCCGCCCAGAATTGTCGCATACATTATATGCGACAGTTCTGGGACTGTACCCGGCTCTTCCCGATTTGCCCTGGTGCATTGGCAAATCGGGGTAATAAGGAGTTATTGGCAGCCCATAGCTGCCAATAAGTCCTAGATTAATTATGTCAGGCGTCTCCCCGAGATACCTTCCATGATTAATCTGTAAGTGACATTTGAAAAACACACACACACCCGAAAAAATCATTTATTAGAAATAAAAAACACTAACAAAGTCCCTCATCACCAATTTATTAACCCCGACAAAGCCCTCCATGTCCGGCGTAATCCACGGACCTCCAGCGTCGCTTCCAGCTCTGCTACATGCAGGTGACCGGAGCTGCAGAATACACCGCCGCTCCTGTCAGCTCCACGCAGCTAATGAGGTGAGTAGCGCGATCAGCTGCTGTCAGTCAGGTAACTTTCGGCCACCGCAGGTAACATCAGTGACAGCTCAGCTGATTGCCATACTCACCTCATTTGCTGCGTGGAGGTGACAGGAGCGGCAGTGTATTCTGCAACTCCGGTCACCTGCATGTAGCAGAGCTGGAAGCGACGCTGGAGGTCCGTGGATTACGCCGGACATGGAGGGCTTTGTCGGGGTTAATAAATTGGTGATGAGGGACTTTGTTAGTGTTTTTTATTTCTAATAAATGATTTTTCGGGTGTGTGTGTTTTTTAAATGTCACTTACAGATTAATCATGGAAGGTTTCTCGGGGAGACGACTGACATGATTAATCTAGGATTTAGTGGCAGCTATGGGCTGCCAATAACTCCTTATTACCCCGATTTGCCAACGCACCAGGGCAAATCGGGAAGAGCCGGATACAGTCCCAGAACTGTCGCATATAATGTATGCGGCAATTCTGGGCGGCTGCTGACTGATATTGTTTGGCTGGGGGGCTCCCCATAACGTGGGGCTCCCCATCCTGAGAATACCAGCCTTCAGCCGTATGGCTTTATCTGGCTGGTATTAAAATGGGGGGGGACCGGACGCCGTTTTTTTAATTATTTATTTATTTATTTTACTGCACAGTATAGACACGCCCACCGGCTGCTGTGATTGGGTGCAGTGAGACAGCTGTCACTCAGCGTGGTGGGTGTGTGTGACTGCAACCAATCACAGGCGCCGGTGGGCGGGTAAAGCAGGGAATACGAGATTGATCAATGGGCGGCCGGCTTTTTCAAAATAGTAAAAGCCGCCGAAGTTTTTATAACAGCCTTGCAGCGCCGCACCGGAGATCGGGGAACGGTGAGTATGAGAGAGGGCTGCTCAATTCAGTCAGGGGATTAGCGGTCACTGGTGAGTCCTCACGGGTGACCGCTAATCAGTACGCGGCACACAGACAGAGCCGCAGCATGACAATGAAGTCGGGTGAAGTTCACCTGAGTTCATTCTCATCGCGCAACTCTGTCTGCTGTCTGCCGACATGCATCAATGACATTGTGCATCACACACACACACACGGAACATCTTACACGGACAACACACACACGTCAGTTATTTCACTCATGCACACACGGACATTCCACACGCACATACGGTTAGCATACGGGATACACACGCTGGCCACACATACCATAAAAACGGACCTAAAAAACAGAAAACGGACCCAAAAAACGGCCCGTATCACACGTGCGTGGTTTTAAGGGATGTGTGTTGGAGCCCTAAAACAGTTTTTGGTGCATACTACTCCAAGGTGTTTGTGCATTTAGCTTAATAAATCTCCTCCAATAATAATTACTTTTTGATAATTACTACAATATAGTGCCAAGTTCATTATTGATTCATCAAAAAATCTGTAAAATAAGTGGTACCCTGAGATAGATGTGCTGTAGAAAAGTATCTCTTCCGCCCCCTCCTTTGGTAGCCGGTGGTGGGAAGGAAGGGAATGTTCCATGGCAATAGGATGGAGCGCAGAGGGTGGGTTACTGGGCAGTGACCTACCTCCTTTTTTAATTCTGTGAAGCCATGATTGCAGTGGGTAGCGCATGCATAGTGTGATTCTACAGATGGTCTATAGGTCTTTAATAAAATGGCGCCTCATGTGGCGCATGTGTAAACCAAGATTTCAGCTCAATAACCTCTTTATTAAGCTGAAATCTTAATCTGCACTTTCACTGCATCCAGACCCATTTTATTGAAGACAGTCTGTAGAATCACACTGCGCGCAGCCTTGAATAAAATGGTGCAGATCAAGATTTTGGCTTAATGTAGAGGTCACTGAAATCTTGGTCTGTGCATGCACTGCATCTGACTCCATTTTGTTAAAAAAAAGACAGTTTGCACTCTGATAATGCTAAAGTATGGAAACGTTGAATGTGTGAACATGGACCTGCATTACTGCTAAGGAAAATCTAAGAAAAATGAGATATTTAGCATACATAAATGGCCATTTTTATATCTGCCCAGTTGCCACATCACGGCATATCTCATAACTGGGTACCTACACTATGGTGAAGCCTCTCTCTGGGTTAAAAACCTCCTGTGTATGGGCAAGTAGGAACCTGCTATAAATCTAAGGAAAATCAGATATTTAGCATACTTGCCCATACACAGGAGGTTTTTAACCCAGAGAGAGGCTTCAGCATAGTGTAGGTATCCAGTTATGAGATATGCCGTGACGTGGCAACTGGGCAGATATACAAATGGCCATTTATATATGCTAAATATCTGATTTTTCTTAGATTTTCCTAATCAGTAATGCAGGTCCATGTTCACACATTCATGGTTTCCATACTTTAGCATTATCAGAGTGCAAACTGTCTTTTTTTGTATTTTATATCATGTTCAGTTATGCACCTGTTCACACATCAGTTTGGTGAGTGCAGTCAGTCTTTTTGCCCATTTTGTTAAAGACCTGCAGACTTCCGACAGAACCATATGGCACATGTGCTGCTCACCACAATCATGGAGATGGAGGCGGCACAGAATTTTAAAAAGGAGGTAGGTCACTGAATAATCAGTGGACCTGTAGAAGAAACAGAGGAGGCAAGCGTAAGGAAGGAGAAGAAGAAAACCCTACCCCTCAAGTCTTACCCTGATGCACAGATGGCATCATCATAAAAAACTTTAGAGGAAGAAATCCTGCTGACAGGTCCTCTTTAAGCATGCATGTTGATGTGAAGAATTGGAGGGCATTATGGAATATGGCACATCAGCAGGATGATGTTTCCTCTAAAAGGAACAATATCAGTTTGAGCCATTGTTTTGCACAGAATGGTGTGACTGATCGCAAATTACTTAAAATAGGGATCATTTTTAGCCCATTTTTTTCATTTTTAAAACCATGAAACGTATCTCAGTGTGCTGTGTTATTAAATGGGATATAATCACTGACCTGTTACCATCCGTGTCTATCGCAAGGACAACTTGACATTAGAGATAAGAGAACCTTTGGAAGTTTGGGTCACCGGGTACATTCGACCCTTAAAAAATTGTGGTTTTTGACCCCGACTTGATTCGAATCTCAATGGGCATTTTGTAATTGTAATTACAAAATTATTTTGTGGCTCCACCCATGTGCTGCCATCCATAAGCAGAACACTTCCCGGGTGGGTGGGGTTTTTCAAGTTTTTTGTGTGCACACTACATCTGATCATGCTGATAAGATGCAGCCATTCAAAGACTGGAAATGGCTCACAGAGGGCGCTGCTCACTTGAGTGGTTTGCACTCGTAACTCACTTAAACTTTGAACCTGAACTTTGTTTTTTGGAAGTCGGTTTCTGAACCCGAACTTCGAACATCGAGCCTCAGGGTCGCTCATCTCTACTTGACATTACTATGGCTTTGTTTGTATTAAAGAGATTGAAAGGGTCTACAAACAGTCCTAGGAGACCTCAGAGTGTTATACACAACTTTTCGATTCAATGATCTCTACTGATCATCTATATTTTTCAAAAATGGTGCACATCTTTCAAATTCTGTCTATAGTCTGTAAACAAATTAGCACAATTATAGGTTCTAAAATAATCCCAAACTATCTGCCTCCATATATAAAATGCTGTTAGATAATTGTCGTGAAGCATGACTGTCAATATTCAAGGCTTAACAAGAATCACATAGACTTAGTTGCGAAAGATGAAAGAATTTTGGTAAATCAGTTTTTATTATTGCTGCGTCATTGAAGCATGAAATTTGTTAGTGCTGGTGATTAACAAGGACACCACACTCTTCACACAATGTTTCTGTTAATATGTGTGAAATATGTTTCATGTATTGTGGCAGCCGGTGATCAGACTACTTTTTAAAGCTCTGCTACTTTATAATAACCAGATATGTGACCCTAAACCTTACTTCACTCACTGTTACAGGGTATAATTTAGTTTATGTATACTAAAGATTATGTATAGACGTGAGAAAAAGTCTTCAGTTCTCTTTGTTAGGTGCCTGCTTTTATTTATGGTAAAATAAAAAAATGCAAATTATTATATAGAATTTTTGTGGTGAGCAAAGTAGTAGATTGATAGGAAAATAAAAGAAGTTTACTGCCTTTGATCTGTTAGGCTATGTGCACATGGAGTTTTTTGAGGAGTCGTTAAACATAGTGGAAACTGCGTCGAAATGTGCTAAATCCTCCTCTAAATCTCAAAATTCTTCAAAAACTTTTCTCTTTGAGTTTCTGCTCAGTTTCTGCTCTGAAAACTTTGCAAAAAGACTCAACGTGCACATACCCCAAGGATACGTGGATATGGCATAATTCAGATGCAAAAATAAACAGACAAATGCTAAGGCATACAAACAGTGAACATATGAGCATGCATTACTGCTAAGGAAAAACATGAAAAAATTGAGATACTTAGCATATAAAAAAGGCAATTTTATGTGTGCCCAGTAGCCATGTCACGGCATATCTCGTTACTAGGTCCTTACCTATGTTAATGCCACTTCCTAACATGAAAGTATTGGCACACATAAAATTAGCCTTTTTTATATGCTAAGTATCTCACATTAATCATGTTTTTCCATAGCAGTAATGAATGTACATATTCCTATATTCATTGTATGCATGCCTTAGCATTTCAGAGTGCAACTGTCTCTTTATTATAATATATGTTATGTTCAGCAGGCACCTGTTCACACTTGAATGTTAGGAAGTGCCGTCAGTTTCTTATTTAGATTATGGGGTCATGCCTTCTGACTGTGCACTCCTTCCCATTAGCCTTAGATGTATTTATTTCTCTAGTAGAAGGTGAAAGAAGCATTAACTTAAGTAAAGACACAGCATTGAGATGCGCTGCGATGTGGCTACTGGGCACACATAAAACTAGCCTTTTATATGTGCTAGGTATCTACATTTTTATGTTTTTTTCTAAGCAGTAATATGTGTACATAATCCTTGTTTGTATCCCTTAGCATTTTAAAGGGCAACTGTCACCTTATTATAGTACATGTTATGTTCAGTATGCACCTGTTTACACTTGCGTGTTAGTAAATGCTTTCAGTTTCTTATTTATAATTTAGATGCCAATGCATCCAATTTTTGAAGGCAAGTTTAGGCTAGTTTAATTTTATACTATTGAATATAGTGGGAATGCGTCTTCCACTAGGAAGCCACTAAAAGAATGATAATATATTGTCTTTTAACAGTTTCAGTGTTTTCGAACCTAGAAGCGATTAATAGAAATTGCATAAGACAGCATATGTGCACAGCAATGTCATTTTGCCATTGTTGTGCACAATATTCTTTTTATGAGGCACTATTTCAGGTGAACCCCAGGCATAATATGCTAGAGAAAGATGTCTTGTGCACTTTACTTAAGAATTTTTTAGGAGATTTTTGGAATAAATCTACTTTGTTTTAATTTCTTTTAATCAACTGAAAAATTGCTCAAAAAATGTCTGAAAGTCTCATCTTATTCATTTCTTTTGTAAAACCATTATGCTATTCATACATTCACTGAATACTGCAGATCTTTCCACTTCAGACTTTGAAAAATGCCTAGAGAAAAAAAAGGTGAATGTCACTTCCTGATGGAATCCACTCCAAACAAGACACTGTTCAATCAATAAGTTACAAAAAATGCTTTAAAAGGAATCTGTCAGCAGGTTTTTGCTACTTCATCTGAGAGCAGTATGTTGTAGACAAAGAGATAATGAAACTTACCATGTTTAACTTAGATTACTGTGTGCAGCCATTCTGACTTTATCTCAGAATTTAGTAAAGCAGAGGTGGAAGCTGTTGCCATCCACACCAGGCTCTTTATATAGATTGTGCATTGACTGTGAGGTGTCAATAAATCCAATGGGCCTGTGTGACTGCCTTGCACCAGCTGAGGAGTCATACCAATGATAATCACAGAGCAATAAACATTTTTTTTTTTAGACAAACAATAGCTCACATACAGATAAGAGAAGCACAGATGTATTTTATTTTCTTTTTCAACCGCTGCAGCATACTGTCCTCATCTTACATTGCAAAATTCTGGTGACATATTCTTTTTAAGAGCAAAACTTTCCCCAAAGGCTTCAAAAATTCTTCAAAATTTCAAAGTCTTTTCCAAACACCAGAAATAAAAAATTACCACAACAGGAAAGTAATGTGACGTACAAGTTCTTAAACTTTGGACTAGTTCACTAAATATTATAGCTTTTATCTAAAATTCTTACATCACCTTAATCTTCAATATGTTTGACACAATGGAGCACATTTTCTAATGTGTTTGTACCCAGGCAGCTTCTGCAATAAAGAAAGGGATAGCAAAAAGGGGCTGTGGCTTCGATGAAAAGCTTGTGGTTTAAACACATTAGCATTCACTAATATGCACCAATCTTTCGTTGCAAAAAATGTGGCACAAAATAAGCAATCAACACAAAAGTGTTGTAAGATGCATCAAACTACTCAAGCAGCAAGAACCACAGTGATAAATTTAGCGCCTTTGGAAAAATTTACATTATGTAAAAATTAGATAAATTTAGTAAATCTGTCCCAGTGTTCTCAAGAAGAAAATCAGCATATATTACACACCTCTACATGCTCCAGGATCAGAATCTCCCTCCTCCTTTCTCTTTGGTTTGCTTCTCTCTGCTTCTCTTTGGGTCAGGTTGCCATCACCACTCAAAGCGCTCCTAGAAAGGGATCATCCAGCTGGCTCAGGTGATGAAATATCGCCTGAGTATTCAGGTATTTGGCGTCCTGTCACTACTTTGCTCCTCTATTGTATAATAGAGCTATTTCATGGCTCGAGCCCTTCTACTTCAGCCTCTGTTGTACAACTCTGCTGTGCTCTGGTTTCAGCACTGTTAAATCAACCCTAATTGTACCACTTTGCTATTTTGTGTTTCCGGCACTGCAACATCAAGGCCTGTGGGGTAGCTCTGTGATTCTAGCACCATTACATAATTTTTCTGCTTCACAAATCATACTATACTATTTGCAATGCCCATACCAATGCCCCAATGCTGTGCTATCTCACTCCCCCAGTGGGGACGTCAGTTCTCTCACCTGCTCGGCTGTCTTGCGGTGGATGCCCAATTTTTTGATCTTGCTCCTGTCTCTCTTGTACTGCACACGTCACATAGACCTCCTGGGAATGCCAGTAGAGTGCGCACACAGCCAGGCCTCTTTTCTTAAAGGGCCAGTGCACCCTGACCCGGAAGTGCCTCTTAGGTCAGCTGAGAGGTTTCAGGCATTTATGGCATGTTCCCCTTTAGGTAGGTGCCTGGAAAATGTGTTCCTTGTTTGCTAGTTTTCAGATCTCATTGTGCTGCTGCTGTCATTGTGCTGTGTTCTGCTGCTTACTTGTTTCTGTGTTTCAGTGCTCTACCAGTCTGCTGCCTGCTACTGCAACCATCCACGCAAGTCAGCCACCATGATACCCGCCACTGCAAGCATCCACGCTTGCTACCTACCACGATACCAGCTACCGCAAGTATACTCATCAGGCACTGCTACTGCATCCATCCATTCATCATCCAACCATACCTGCTTAATCCACAACACAGGCCACTGCTGCTGTTGCTATTACAAGACTGTATTGTATCCATGGTGCCATCTACTGAAGTACCGCAGATTTCCTGGGGTGCACTCTGCTGGCTGATTACCAGCGTGTGCACATGCTGTCACCTCCAGTGGCAGTAGTGAAGACTCGGCAGCCAGTTCAGGTCATTCCTACAGGCAAGTGATCAGTACTTTTCGTCCCGTGGACCCACTAATACCATGCTCGCCCCGTGAGCATAACACCACTCATCACTGAGACAGGTCTGCTAAGTCAGCCATTACTTATTTAGCTCTACTGCATGAGTTATCATAGATCCAGTTTTGCTACACCAGTCATCACAGTTCTAGTTCTGCTACACCAATCATCACAATATCAGCTCTACTACACCAGTCACCACAGATCTAGCACTGCTACACCAGTCATCGCAGATCTAGCTCAGCTACACCACTCATCGCAGATCGAGCTCTACTACACCAGTCATTGCAAATCCAACTCTGTTATACCAGTTGTACCACCCCGCGGGCTCGGCTGCGACCACCGAGCCGCTCATATCCATGCTCGTATGGTGGGTGGTGGCTCGAACCTCTCATGGACCTGCGGGTCACGTTGCTCTGCAAGGGGGTTGGCGCTACACGCAGGGACTTCAGTGGGGAGTTCCACGGCCGGGGCCGCGGTGGTTTGGTTTGGGATGTAAGTTTGTGACGCCACCCACGGGTTGTGGTGAATAGATGGACACCACCACTGCAGTTAACTAGGCCTCCCGGGGACGGTTTTGCACAGCTTGGTGTTGACCCCTCCGTGGGTAGGGGAATGATGGTCCCGGGGGCACGGAGGAGGTGCTGAGCCGTGGGAGCGGGTGCGGGCGTATGCTGAAGCGGTGCGGCGCGGTGCGCGGCCCGAAGGCACTGGTGTACTCACTATGACACAATACACTGGCTTCTCTGGTAAACCAAACGGGATGATTAACGGGGCCCGCAGCCGGCTGCAGCTTCTCCCTGAACGGGTTGGTGGTTTCTGCCTTTCTCCTGCACCTTTTATATGAACGTTTGACTCCTATGCCTAAGCAACGGTAGCCCACTCCCCGGCTTGCTGGCTGTCGGGAGAGCAATGTTTGCCCGCAGATGCTGGCCCTTTGGGTCTCTATGCCTTGGCGGTGGCTTTACCCTGTATGGTTGGGCTGTTGTCTTCTAACGGGTCTTGTGTGGGATAGGTCCTAAAGTCCAGTCCTCAATCAATTGATTTGACTCGGCCCTGTCAGTTCGGGGCTTTGTACTGGGTCTTAGTACCCCTCCTGGTGCTCCAGTTTCCAATCGGCTCCCCGGTTTGGTACCGGCGGGCCACCGCCCGACCCCGGTCTCTACGGTTCCACCGGCTGTAATCCCAGCTCCTGCAGGCGGCCACCACCGTCTGCCTCTTTGCCAAAGGTGACTGGGCTCCGACCCAGCCACCTGAGTAGACTCTTGGCAGGCCTGGTCACAGGTCTACCCTTGAACTCGTCCTCCCTCCTTCACTGTCAAGGCTACTCCTCATCAAACCTGGAGGGTGGTGACAAGGGTTTCTTGGTTGGCTGCTGTCACGTACTCAGGGAGGGGGGTGATGTGTGTGTGACTACCTGGGATGACCTGACTAGTCCAGTCATATCATGTCCAGCTCTAATACTCCAATCATTGACTATCCAGCTCTACTTTGCGAGTCATTGCTGATGCGGTTCTGTGCCTGTAGTCATTGTTGATCAAGCTCTTCCACATTGGTTTACATCTCCTCTACAGCCACTCTTCTGTTCTTCAGCACCAGTCTCACCTATCTGAGCTGATCAAGAATGCTCTTCTAGATGGGAAGTGGTTACTTTCTGCCATCAAACAATAAAGAACATCTGCTTAAGGTTCTATTCATTCTATGATTGCAGATAAAAAAGTAGGTATGTGCTTGAAGTTTTAGGTTGTGTTCACATAGAGCATTTTTTGCTGCAGTTTTTATACAAATTAAAAGCTTCTTTTCACAATTTCAGCAAAAGGGATGAGATTTCAGCAATCTCATGCATATGTTTTTTCCCTGACTGAATTTGAAAACTGCAGCATTATTTAAAGGGAACAAATCACCAGGATTTTCCTATACAAACTAAAGCCAGTGCTATACTGGCACTATCAAGCTGATTCTATACATATCTTTAGTGGTCAGCTCGGATGTTTAGGTTTTGAAACACAAGCAAGTAAAGTTTATAAAATAGGCAACTTATTGAGTGACAGCAGCTGAGGATCAGATAATATCTGGGTGTATTCATAGTTATCCCCTCCCCCTTTTAGAATTAGCATAAGTATTATACAATGGATTTAACTTTTCACCTGCAGGACCTGTGTGAGGTCATACCCATGTGACCCAAAGCCAACAAAGCTGATACCAGAAAGCAACATTTTTCTGTTTGCTGAGGCCTCGCCCCTTCTGGTCACATGGGTATGACCTCACACAGGTCCTGCTGATGAAAAGTTAAATCGATTGTATAATACTTATGCTAATTCTAACAGCTGGTGGGGATAAGTATGAATACACCCACCAGATATTAGCTGATCCTCAGCTGCTGTCACTCAACAAGCTACCGATTTTATAAACTTTACTTTCTTGGATTTTAAAACCTATAGATCCGAGCTGACCACTAAAGGTATGTATAGAAACAGCCTGATAGCGCCAGTATAGAACTGGCTTTATCTTATATACGAAAATCCTGGTGATTGGTTCCCTTTAAATCCTCAGCATGTATTTTCTTTCAGCAATTTTTTCACCCACACAAAGCAATGAGAAAGGGGGAAAATGGTGCAAAGAAAACACAACAGAGTTTTTTACAGAGAATTTTCAGATTTTTTAACCCATTTTTGGGGAATAAGGTACATTTAGATGTATACACTGTAGACAAAGCGCAGGGTAATCTTCACCAAGCAACATTGTAAAAAGCGCAACAAAAACAAAGAAAAGTGTAACAAAAACGCCAAAAAACTTGTATTTGAACTGAGTATTTTTGCTGCCTAGAGAGCAGGTTTTGGCTGCAGAAAAAAGCATCAAAAACGCTGCGTGAACCATAGCCTTACCGCAGTTCAATTTCCTGTTAATTAACAGCGGAGGGTGGTGGGGGGCAGGGCAATTCCTCATTTTGCTTTGGGGCCCCCAAACATTTTAGACAAGGAGATACGGTAGCTAGATGTGTTGATGTTTCCTTTTTCTTGTTGCAAATGACAAGTTTTTCTTTAAGAATGTGAACTATAATGAGGTTGGAATAGGTGTTGGTGAGGCATAAAATTGACATATTTTATCCTCTTTTGTACTCAGCATGCTATTCTTTGCCCGGTATTTTAAAGGGCTGTATTCCTCTATACACTTTCACTAATAAACCGTATGAATTTACAGATAATCCCGCGTATCTCACCTTTAATCCCATTGCATTAGTTAGCCGTTTCACAGCTCTCCAAGGGCTACATTGTCAAAAGTCTGTAAAGTCACTTGTGTTTATGTTACAAATCTTTCAGCAACTACATTGTTGTGACTTTTATTCGCATTAAAATGAAACAGACCAATAAATATATTGTCTATAAATGAGAGAATGCATACTGAATACAGTATTCGGATGCCTGACTATTCACAGTGTATAGGTTCAGATTCAATATATATACCACAGTATGTAAAATAGTATTTTAATCAGGAATTTTCAAATTTATTGTTATTATCAATAATGATACATTTAGTAAATAATAAACAATAATATAATGAATTAGCAGCAGTAGCCGGCACTGCCCTGGATAGTATCTAAGTGTGTCTCTGCCGCTCTCCCACTCCCTCTCTCTACGCCCTTCTCTATCCATCCCTCTATTTCCATCCCTCTCTATCCATCTCTCTCTGTCCATCTCTCTATCGTCTTTCTCTCTCTCTATCACTCTCTCTCTCTATCCATCTCTCTCTATCTGTCTCTCTCTATGTCTCTTTCTCTAGATATCCATCTCTCTCTCTTTATCCGTCTGTCTCTATATCCGTCTCTCTCCCTCTGTCTCTATCTCTCTCTATCTGTCTCTCTCTCTGTTCATCTCTCTCCCTGTCTGTCTCTCTCCCTGTCTCTTTATCTCTCTCTGTCTGTCTCTGTTTGTCTATCTTTCTCTCTCTGTTTGTCTCTGTGTCTCTATGTCTGTTTCTCTCTCTGTCTGTCTCTGTTTGTCTGTCTCTGTATGTCTCTGTCTGTCTGTCTCCTTGTATGTCTGTATCTCTGTCTGTTTCTCACTCTCTGTCTCTTTGCCTCTGTCTGTCTTACTCTGTCTCTCTAGCTCTCTATTTCTCTGACTGTCTCTCTATCTGTCTGTCTGTGTCTCTCTGCCTCTGTCTGTCTCTCTATCTCTCTTTGTTTATCTCTGTCTCTCTGTCTGTGTCTGTCTCTCTATCTCTCTTTGTTTATCTCTCTGTCTCACTGTCTGTGTCTGTCTCTCTATCTGTCTGTCTCTCTGTCTGTCTCTGTCTCTCTTTGTCTGTCTTTGTCTGTCTGTCTCTCTCTCTGTCTGTCTCTCCACCAAAATCATATTACCTTACACATAAGCTTCTTCCACTAAGAATGTCCTTTGTTCCTATAGCAACCAATCACAGCTCCTATTAATAACCTGTAGCTCCCAGCTCCATTGACTTTAATGTAATTAGGTTTTTTGGTAGATAAGTGTAAATTGCAGGGTTAAATTTTCCCATCAAAAATAGTCTATGACATTCCCTGAGTCAAATGGGGTGTCCGTGAAAAATGATGTGATTGTAACTTCAATGGTGCGGATTCCTATAGACATACACACACTCAGCTTTATATATTAGATTATGCCTGGTGCATAATTCTAAGTCTGCCCCCTCCAGACTCCCTGAGTGCTAAATCTTAGCACTTATTCACACACCTGTGTTTAAAGTTATTGTGCAGTTTTTTTTCACGGACATGACATGAACACATTACAGCCTATTGCTATACATGTATGTATTAAAACAGCAGATACATATGTGTTTGTTCCTATTTTAAATTAAACCCATACATGTCAATAAACGGGTTTGTCTGTGATGTGAACAGACTGCACAGAGATGGCATCCATGTTGTATTCATGAGCTTTCTGTTTGACATACGGATGTGTGAATTTGGCCTCACACAGTTTTTCTTTAAAAGGAATCTGTCAGTAGGAATGTTCCTCTAAGCCATTTATATGGGCATGTAGGTCATAGGAAGCTGAATGAAATGTTACCTTCATATTCTTCATATCTGTGATCCAATGTCTTTTTTCAGTGAATTCCTGATTTTTCTTATTATGTAAATGAGATGTTAAGATCTATGGGCCAGAAATAGATCTCCCTGAGAATCTTTCTCCAGAGCATAGTATAAATGAAAGGCGGTATTACCAGTGTGAGACATGTAATGACTGACAGTCTGTTTTACTGATCTATATGCCTCACACTGGTAACACCCTTTTAATTTATACTGTGCTCAGGGAGATCTGTGTCTGTCCCATAGATCTTAACAGTTAGTTTGTGGATTTCTCTAGCAAAAAACATTGTTTTGCAGATAAGCAGATATCATTTTATTCAGCTTCTTTGACCTACATGTCCATGTAAACAGTTTTGAAGGGTTGATCTTATTAACAGATTCCCTTTAAACATAAAGTACTTTACAGCCAAGTACCCTCATTTTTAGTTCTTCATGGATCCACCTCTTTCAGACCCTTTGTGCTTTCATATAAAATGGCCACTAACATTTCAAAAGTCAATCCAAGAGTGGGATCATTGGAGAAGCTAGCAGGGGAAGGGCTAATTGTCCAGAATTTTAAAACATTGGCCAGTTTTACGTGTCCTGCATTTATGGTTCAAGCTTGGACATTGCAGAGTGGACCAGCTGTGGGTCTCCTGACCCAAACTCAACAGCAACATATATGCTAATGAGTGTTATGTGTTTGGTTCCAGACCCATTAGGTATCATGGGCTCTGTTCACACTGCAGAGCCTGACAGGCAACCTGATGTCTCCTAGTTGTTCAGCCAGACCTGGGCATCGGCTGTTTCTTGTGCACTGATCCTCAGTCCTGCAGGAGTTAAATCCTGCTGACCTGGGGAACTCTGCTGGGAGCTCAGGTTGCTAATTACCAATCAGTTTGTTCCTTTAATGTCCTGATGAAGGAGATGGATATATCTCTAAAATGTGTAGACTTGTATAAAAAAATAAAGGAATTATATTAATATTGGATTCCGTGATTTAGCGCGGCACAAGACCTGATTTCTTCTTCTTTGGATATCTACTTCGGGGCTGTGGCTGATCACCACCATTACACGTGTGTTAAGGAGTTGTGACTGTTCACAACAATCCTCAAAGGTGAGTGTGCCTTTTTGGTAACTATAAATTTCCCTACCAGGTAAGACCCTATTGCGCTTCCTTGTTCCACAGCTACTTCTTCCTAATTACCAGGGAACTAGTCTGTTTGGCGTATGTGGAGTCAGGAAGGAATTTTTTTCCCCATTGGAGCTTGTTTGCCACATTGTTTGTTTTTTTTTTTTTCATGTTAGGCTACGGGTTGAACTAGATGGACTTAGAGTCTCCCTTCAACCTTAAAAAACTATGATACTATGATAGTATGATACCAATCACAGCTGTCTCCTTTCTATATAAGATTCTGGATCCTGCTGCTCAGTGCCGATAATATCTCCAGCTTGTGCAGCGATTCTAGTCTTATTGTGGTGATCCAATTTTGGTGATCTGTGGTATGTTTATTGAGCAGTGTGGAAGTATCCCGGTTGTCTGTTTACTTCCTCCCTGTGCACATATAGTTTCTCCTTTGTGTTTGATTGCCATATATATGAGTTTTGGTTTTTCCCCTCTCCGTGTTTAGTTGTGGGGTTTGTGACTACAGTCCCTTCTCACCCCTTGGGTAGAGGAGGGGAAAGGGAGTTAAACCAGAACCTGGACATGAGTTAGGGTCACACTGGCGACTCAGACCTTGCTACTAACAAGCGTACCTCTGAGCTAAGGAACAGCGCAGCTTCCCAAGACTGAGGATTAGCCTAGGTGTGACTGTCCAATAGTCTCATGCCTGTGACAATGAGGTTGTTGAGTTCAGATCAGGAAACCCTTGGCCAAACTTTGTCCTTGAACAGTGAATTTTGCACTTGTCAATTGGTCTTCTTCAGAAGAAGTTCTTGACATTAGTTGGTGGTACCGATCTTCACTGGATAGGTACCTTATTTTAATCTTTTTTATAGTGTGAATTTTCTATAGGATGAATCTTCCTCCATGCACACAACTGATACATAATATACTATGTATGGAATTCTTGGATAACAGGCTACTTTTAAATAAGAGAAGATGAGAGGAGCTGAGAAATTTTGCATTGGCCAAAAAATTATTTTAGTCCACTAAGTATGTAATGTTTGGCTTTTTTCCCATGTGGAAAAATATTTTTTTCCAGTATGTAAGTCAATTATTTAATGAAAGGTTGACCTTTGATGATTTTTTTGGTCATTGCTTTATATTTTGTACAGAAAAAAAAGTCTGTCATCTCAAGCTAAGTAGACAATGTTTACGCAGTAAGTGCCCTTTTAAAATTCAGCCCTAGAAGTACATAGCTCAGGCTATTTGTTTCCAGACAGCATTCTGCAGTTATTTGGGTTCAAAGAGCAAAAAAAGCAGACAGGCATTATAGTATTAACCTAGTCAAAATCCCCCAGACCAAATAGAAGGCTGAGGTTTCACAACCTTTTCGGAAGTGCATTATGCATATAAACAAAAAAAACCTGCAATTGAAGTATATGCTTTCTTATTACATAAGCATTATCTCTCTTTCTTAGGACTTGCTTGACAACTATGATGTTTTGACGCCACTCGATCACTTGTCTGGTGACTCAAACAATCATATACAAAAAAAACGCTAAAGGCAAAAGTGATTAGTCGCTATACGCTTATATCTGAGACAAGTCTGTCCGGACAATGCCGACAGTTTACACATATGAAAAATTTCCTATATTTCAGTACAGAGATAATAAAAATGTGAATAAATTAATGTCCATGATTTAGGTTACATTATATTAAAGTATCTAATTTTTAATATTACTGCATGTGGAGGTCACAGGTCCTTTACTCTAAGACCCCCTTCTGGGTGTTAGTTGCTCCGACAGTATCTCCTTATTCAAAGCACCGTATTTTTCATTTTATAAGATGCACTGGATAGTTAGATGCACCCCAAATTTAGAGAAAAACAAAAGATAAACATTTTTGGGGTCCATCCTACAATCCGGTGGTGTCTTACCAAAGGGGGGGGGGCGGGGTGGTGGAGGAGGATCACAGGGGGAAGGGGTGGTGGTGGAGAAGGGCAATGCGGCGAACAGTGCGGTTGCGGCGGGTGTCCCAGATGCTCACTGTAGCCATTGTGAGGCAGAAACATCCAGAAGCTGTTGGAAGTGCTGGCATAAAAGAATTGGCGCCCCGAGTCGGTGAGTGCAAAGATTGTGCTAATGGCTCAATGACGAGCCTAGATTTCATCTGCGCATGTGCCACCTATGGGCACCATTTTCCTTAAGTGCGCTGCTGGGAGATCACTGAGCTGCAGTTGTCGCATGCACAGGTGGGATCTTGAGCCGAGAGCTCCATCTGTGCTTGTTCCGACTCCATGCACCATTACTTGAAGCCCATACTGCCGGCATTTTGATGATGGTCCACAGCACAGTGCACAGCGCAGTATTGCCCCTGCCTCCTGTGACCACTCTCCACCACCCCCAAGTAAGCTACATTCGGCTTATAAAATGCAGCCCTCATTTTCCTCCCAAATTTTTGGGAGAAAATGTGCAGATTATAACCTGAAAAATCAGATACATGTCCCTTATTATTATTATTATTATTTATTATTATAGCGCCATTTATTCCATGGCGCTTTACAAGTGAAAGAGGGTATACGTACAACAATCATTAACAGTACAAGACAGACTGGTATAGGAGGAGAGAGGACCCTGCCCACGAGGGCTCACAGTCTACAGGGAATGGGCGATGATACAATAGATGAGGACAGAGCTGGTTGTGCAGTGGTCTACTGGACTGAGGGCTATTGTAGGTTGTAGGCTTGTTGGAAGAAGTGGGTCTTGAGGTTCCTCTTGAAGCTTTCCACGGTAAGGGAGAGTCTGATATGCTGAGGTAGAGCGTTCCAGAGTATGGGGGATGCACGGGAGAAATCTTGTACACGATTGTGGGAGGAGGAGATAAGAGAGGAGCAGAGAAGGAGATCTTGTGAGGATCTAAGGTTGCGTGCAGGTAGGTACCGGGAGACTAGGTCACAGATGTAGGGAGGAGACAGGTTGTGCATGGCTTTGTATGTCATGGTAAATGTTTTGAACTGGAGTCGTTGGGTGATGGGAAGCCAGTGAAGGGATTGGCAGAGTGGCAAGGCTGGGGAGTAGCGAGGGGAGAGGTGGATTAAGCGGGCTGCAGAGTTTAGGATAGATTGGAGGGGTGCAAGAGTGTTGGAAGGTAGGCCAGAGAGCAGGAGGTTGCAGTAATCGAGGCGGGAGATGATGAGGGCATGCACTAATGTTTTTGCAGATTCTTGGTTAAGGAAAGCACGGATCCGGGAGATATTTTTGAGTTGTAATCGGCATGAGTTGAAGAGGGCTTGGATGTGTGGCTTGAAGGATAGAGCAGAGTCGAGGGTCACTCCAAGGCAACGAGCTTGTGAGACTGGGGTGAGTGAGCAACCATCAAGTTTGATGGAAAGGCTTACGTGCCTTATATGGTCATCTACCGCAGAGAGAATCATAACCAAACACATCTTTCCCCAACATGATTAAAACCTCATTTATCACTAAATGGATATCTCAGCCTTTCTGTTTTCCCCCAGTGACCATTAACAGTTAGGCCTCCTTCATTTGCTTGTATAAAACATGTAAGTTAAAAAAATGTTCCTAATGTCATCAGTGTTTTGGATGATTGTGTCATCAGTGTATGGTGTGTGTGTCCGTTTTTGCAATCTGTCATCAGTGTTTTCCATGGATGGATAAATAAATATATAGCTTGCACAACTTCTATACTTTCAATGTTAAACATGTACAGCACACAGATGACACTCTGATGCCATGCATTGGCTCTATGTGTTTTTCAAAGACTCATAAACTTGTATTGGTTCTTTGCTAGAAAAATCGGACATGTCTAAATGTGTTTTGCATGAACTATGAGTCAGGTTCAAACATGGACATGAAGAAACAAAAAAAAAAACTGTCCCGCATCTTCAAATAGAACATAGTAAGTGTGAACAGGTGCCAGCTGCTAAGACAACACGAAACACGAACAAAAGAATACAGCAGCACTCTGTAAGCGCTAAGACTGGACAGTCATAGAATATGGGAAATTTAAACTGCATTAATGCTATATGGAATATACTTAGAAAAATCAAGGTACTTGGCACATAAAATGGCCAATGTGAGCCCATCAACCGCGGCAAGGTGATTCTTCTTTGATGGGACCCTATCCTAATTTTATTCTTGTCCTGGACTAAAAGCCTACAAATATATGGACATGTGAATAGCACTATAAGCTCTAGTATGTAGTATATCGGTGACAAAAATGAATGCAACACCTATGTGCCACACGTATGAAGGTACTTAGCACATAAAGTGGCCAATTCATGTGACCCTATCCTAATTTTATGCCTCTCCTTGGCTAAATGTCTAACTGCTGAAAGGGGGGAGAAAAGGCGCAAATAGGGTTTTACCCGGTATTAACCGTGTAAGGATGTAGAAAGATACACTCACCTGGAGCGGTTGTGCCAGTCACAACCCCTTGTAAAGCATATGAGTGTCCGCGTGGTTCCAGCAGCAGCCCCGTGAAGACTTAGTGAAAAAAAGGACATATATATATATATATATATGTGAGAATCGGGTTTTAGCCGCGCTAAGAAACCACTGTTGCCAGGATGTAGTTTATATTGAAAAACTCTTTCTTTATTACAGCATCCAACGCGTTTCAGAGACATAAGCCGTCTCCTTCTTCAGGGAAAAAGAGAATCTCTTTTCCCTGAAGAAGGAGACGGCTTATGTCTCTGAAACGCGTTGGATGCTGTAATAAAGAAAGAGTTTTTCAATATAAACTACATCCTGGCAACAGTGGTTTCTTAGCGCGGCTAAAACCCGATTCTCACATATATATGGCTAAATGTCTACAAATATATGGACATGTGAATAGCACCATAAACTATAATGAGTATGTGCTGTATTGATGAAAAAAATTAATCCAACACCTACATACCACTATATCAATGAGACATAAATTAGCCAATTCATGTGAGCCCATCAACCGCAGCAAGGTGACCCTTCCATGATGGGACCCTATCTTAATTTTATTCCTTTCCTGAACTAAAAGTTTTCAAATATATGGCCATGTGAATAGCACCATAAACTATAATAGGTACATGCTCTATCGGTGGAAAAAATTAATACAACACCTACGTGTCCCACGGACAGGTGAATACGTTTTAATCAAGCAGTGGGGAAGTAGTGGGTTCTCCTTGGAAAGTGGATAGAGGTCAATTATGAGAAAAAACATTTACAAACGTTTTCTGCTCCAGTAAGGAACAATACCTCCGTAGAACAGTATCTGAAGTATTTTACATTTCACTAATATTTTACCAAAATATTTTACATTTTACCAAAATATTTTGCCAAAATTTTCTGCTCCAGTAAGGAATAATACCTTCATTGGACAGTATCTGAAGTATTTTACATTTTACCAATATTTTACCAAAATATTTTACATTTTACCAAAATGTTTTCCTTCCAGTAAGAAAAAATAACTCTATTGGACAGTAAGTGAAGCAATATAGCTCATTTTTTTTAAAAAAAACATATGGAGGGTCCGTAGGGTCACCCAAAAAAATGTATAGATCCCATATTATAATGTTTAGTGCTGATGTACACGCAAATTCTAACTTTCAATGTTATAATTTTTGTACAATTAATTGTGAATTTTCCCTCTCCTTTACATGTTTGTCATTAAGTCTTTTAAAGGTAAAATAACAACTGGGAAGGACAAAGTTGCTCTAAAAAAGTTTCTATTAGTAAAGTTTGCGATACTCTTGTAAAAATCATCAAAGATACAATGGATCTTGAAGTGGGAGAATGTTGCGTACTCTGTGGGAACGAGAACCAAGCTCCCTAAATGACAGGTTTGATCTTTGAAATAGTTATTAAAACAGCTATTTGCTATGTAACCTATTATTTTACTTGACAATAAAAATCCTCCTGCTCATGCTTGGGCACATAGCTGAATTTTGAGCGTTTGCAAGTTTGTTTTTGCTGAATAGACCAATAAAAGCTTAATTCAGAAAAAAGGGATTTGTTTTCCAGTCTAGGCCTGTGGCAATCTTCCTTAGGGTCCCAGTCATTCATTCCGAGCATCATCTGCCGGTGGCAAAAAAAAAAAAGTCTTTGTGAGCTCGACCACATAGTGAATGTGCTTTTACAAGCTGCCTTGTTTAAATATCTCTTCCTCCATACTACCTCCAGCTTCCAGTCAGACTGCATTAGAGCCCACACCTCTAGAGCCTTGAGAGATTATACTTAAGTAATAAGACATTCCATTCAGCTCATTGTTCTTATTAGCTAACGACTTGGGTGTGCGGCGAGCAATCAACAAGGCAAAACACCCTGGAAGTGTTGTTTTATGAGCTGTATCTTTGTGTTGTCTCCTAGGAATCGAGGTTTTCTTTAGATTTGCTTCCCCTCACTCTTCAGTGTCAAATATCTATCATTTTTTTGAGAAGAGGCACCTCTGATACTGCGCACATGTAGATCGATCTGAGTGATGAAATAAGGTAATCATACTTGTCACTGGAGGGGATCATTGCATTAGACTGGTGTTTAATATATTATGTCAGTTAAACTGGGTTTTTTTTCAACTTTTCAGTATTTTAAAAGAAAAATAACTAAAAAAAAAATACTTAATTCTAACAACTAAGTGATTAATTAATAAAAAAATAATAATTGTAACAATAATAATGTGGTGTAGTGATGAGCAAGGACTACCATGCTCGGGTGCTCAGTACTCATAACGAGCAGTTCCTTGGCTCGACTGAGTATAATGGAAGACAATGGGAAACTTGAGCACTTTTCTGGGAAATCTTCCGGAAAAATTCTTGAGTTCCTCATTGACTTCTATTATGCTCAGTATGCGAGTTGAGCCTGGCCTAGCATTCAACTGCTCTTTACGAGTATCGAGCACCCAAGCATGGTAGTGCTCGTTCATCACTAATTACGAGTACAGAGCACTTGAGAATGGTAGTGCTCGCTCATCACTAGTTACGAGTACTGAGCACCTGAGCATGGTTGGGCTCGCTCATCACTAGTTATGAGTATCGAGCACCCAAGCATGGTAGTGCTCGCTCATCACTAGTTACGAGTACCGAGCACCCGAGCATGGTAGTGCTCACTCATCAGTAATTACGAGTATTGAGCAAGAGTAACCAAGCATGGAAGTGCTCGCTTATCACTAGTTATGAGTACAGAGTACACGAGCATGGTAGTGCCCACTCATCACTAGTTACCAGTATCATGCACCCGAGCATGGAAGTGCTCGCTCATCACTAGTTACTAGTACCAAGCACCCGAGCATGGAAGTGCTCGCTCATCACTAGTTACTAGTACCAAGCACCCGAGCATGGTAGGGCTTGCTCATCACTAGTTAGGAGTACTGAGCACCCGAGCATGGTAGTGCTCCCTTATCACTAGTTACGAGTACTGAGCACTCAAGCATGGTAGTGCTCATTCATCACTAGTTACTAGTACCGAGCACCCGAGCATGGTAGTGCTCGCTCATCACTTTTGGTCAATATTGACATTTATTAGTACATTATTACTGTCTTTATTCTAACAAACTCCACTATTTTTTGATTTTTTGATGTTAGCCATTGTGGGATTATCACCATTACATCCTTATGTATATTGTTGTTCCTCCTTTGTCATTTGGCTTGCTGCACACACATTTTATTCAATTTTATACATTTTTATTATTTCAATAAAGATTTTTTAAAAAATTGCATCATTGTAGTTTTTTTGTAGGTTTAGTTCGAGTACACTGCGAACTACTTTGTTATTGTAATAGTATTGGCTCGGTCTTTTGAGTAGTGATCAATATTATAGGTTTGTTCACTTATACTAATGTGAAACCTTTTGTTCTCACGATATCTATATCAAATCCATTTCAAAAGTAAAATAACGACAGAATATATATATATATATATATATATATATATATATACATATATATTGGTATTGGTATTTTTTAATGGCCTTTTTTCCTAGTGTTCCTGCACAGGTACATGTAATTTGGTATAATTCAAAGCCCATCCAAAAAAGCAAAATGCGTTAAAATCCAAAACCTATCATTTCTCATTAATGAGTAATCATTAATCTATTTCCATAGCTTCATTCGGACAGCTGCTTTTTACAGTTAGAACATGTAACACATTATCTGTTTTCACGTCTGTATTCTTTGAGGACCGTAGGTCTGCAAGAACATTGTGCCAACAGATCTGTTTTTGGATATCAAAAACAGTGTTCATGATTAACATTGTAAAGTATAGAATAATCTTTGCCTATTATTATTATAATTATTATTAATATTACTATTATTATTATTTTTTATTATAGCGCCATCTATCCCATGGTGATTTTTATGCGAAAAGGAGCATATATCTGAAATTCACTGATGACATACTGATTGTAAAAACTGATACATGTTTTTACAAATTTTTATGGAAATCAATGAAAAGCGCATGTTTTTATGTACTAGAAAAATCACAGATGTCTCAATGAGGGCTAAGATTTAATTCACAAGACCATGTACCAAAAACCAATTCCCAGACTGACCTTGTGTCTACTGATCTGAACCAACATCCCAGTATATGTTTATGAAGTGATTAGTTTGACTAAAGCCTGCTTTACACGCTACAAGATATCTTAGGATGTGTCGGCGGGGTCACGTCGGAAGTGACGCACATCCGGCATCGTAAGGTATGTTGTAGCTTTGTGACAGCAACGTGCAATTGCTATTGAACGAAAAACCGTTCATCGCATGCACGTCGTTCATTCCTGACGAATTGAACGTCAGATTGTTCATCGTACCCGGGGTAGCGCACATCGCAGTGTGTGACACCCCGGGAACGATGAACAGATCTCACCTGCCTCCTGCAGCTCCCAGCCCACAATGCGGAAGGAAGGAGGTGGGCGGGATGTTTATGTCCCGCTCATCTCCGCCCCTCCGCTGCTATTGGCCGGCTGCCGCGTGACGTCGATGTGATGCCAAACGTCCCTCCCACTCCAGGAAGTGGATGTTCGCTGCCCACATCGAGGTCGTATGGAAGGTAAGTATGTGTGACGGGGGTTACTTGTATGTGCAGCACGTTCAACAAATTGAACGTGCTGCACATATGATGGGGGCGTTGCAAATCACATACGATATCGTATGCGAAATTGCAACGTGTAAAGCAGGCTTTAGGAGATCCACATACAATCTGGCCATTATGGTTCATTCATTGACTTTGATATACGAATGCGTGAATTCTGCCCAAGACCCCATGCCCATGTTTCATGTGCTGTTTTGATCTGTAGTTTTGATGAATAGACCACTTACACATTTTAATTTCTGGAGCCAGGTTTTTTTGCAGATCAATTGTCTATATAATAATATAGAAGCCTTCGATTTTGATGGGATTTGAGATTCAAATGCACCTATACAATAAAACCAAACATCACATGGATGCCATCGATGCACTATCTGAGTGTCTATTTTTTACTGTTTCATGAATAGAAGGTCCATGTGTTTTAGGGCTTTTTTTGCACTGAGACATACAGATTTCACACTGATGATAAAAATTAACATAAATTAAAATATAGATGAACATCAGATCCACCACCGTGATCATTACTATTTTTCTCATACGTGAAAATAACAGATGTCTGAATGAGGCCTAATACATAGAATAGTGTAAATCATTCATATATCTTGGCTTTTCTTCTAGCGGAAACATGCTTACATACCATAGTGAATTTATTACTGAACATGTTCTCATGTCTAACACAACTTTTGTATGGATTAGCTAAATTCATAGATCTCTATAAACTGATTTATTTTGAGGATTGTGCAAACATTTAGAAATATGGTCCTAGCTGACCTATGTACGTTACCAATATATGATACCTGCAACTTAGACGTTGCTCCCAACTCTTAGAACGGTCAAAGAAGGACATTTCAAGTTTGAAGCATGACAGATTCTTTGTCTTATGTATTTCATGGTTTTTCCCAGTCTCTCATTCCACATTATCACAAAAAGTGATATATTCAACAATAACAACACGATGCATGCCGAAGGCTGTCTCGCAACTCGCAAAAAGACTTGCAAAAATGAGGGATGTATAACTTTATTATTACAGATCAAAAGGAGCAACATTTCCCTCAGCAATGAAGAACAAAGGGGATATTGGTGAATAGTAGGAATTTCAAGAAAGTGGATTGGGAGGTATACACAACCAGGAATCATAATCAAACCACCAGGGCGGGATTTTGTTATTTTCTATTAGATAGAGACCGGGGGTGGACACAGACAGAAGAATAGTACACCGTGCCTTTGCTGTCCAGTAATGTATCTGTAACTGAAGCTGCTTGTTGCTTTAGAGGTGGAGGTGGACCTCCTTGCCTCCTGGACTCTAGTTCATCTGCAGCGGTTTCACACATGGAGTGTCCACCCCTGATGAAGGCCGTAACTGTAGACAATCCTCCTGGAAGGATCTCTGCCTCCTCTTGGTCAGAACACCATCACATTTCTTGCAATGAAAGTTGGAATTTCTGTGGCTTACTGATGGATATATACAGCGACATCAGTTTACAGTAAATGGTTGTATATAGAGGTTATAGTAAGTGAAATGTGGGTAAGAAGTAAGGATGTGGGGCATCACTTTCCATATGAGTACACAGGCCTCATAAGGCTGACATATTCTTTGTCCTTTAAAATTGACGATATACTAAAATTCCCAGTTCTGAGTAATTGTTGTAGTGTGATCACAATACTCACCTTGTTCTTTTTGTTTTTCATTCCGGCTCTTATATATGACCATGCAAATACTAATAGCGTATACTTTATATTAACCTGTGAAACATTATATGCATACACAATGTAAAATACTGTGTTGATGGGTTATGCTCTTCATTTAGCCATAAATCATTAAATTAATCGGTTATCAAGTCTCAACCAGAGTGTCTCAGAACCAAAAAGACTTTTCTTCATGAAGCCTAATGACATTATTTATTATATAAGGCACAGTAACACTAAAACACACAAGTTCAAAGCCTTTTCTTCTGCAGCTGTACCTTATAGAATAAATATATCCCTCTTCTGGTGGCTCATTGTAAATTGATTGCGGTAAAGCCTCCAGCCAAGTTGACATATGCCTTCTACAGCATGGTGCAGATGGCTTCCATACTTCACCTTGTAATGATATAGTAATACAGTGGATTTTATCACACTGAGCTCAAGTATTTGCTCTACCTAGTGCACGCACAATTCATAAGAAACGTAGTATTTAAGGTCTCATGCACACAACAGTATTATTTCGCCATTAGTAATGAGCAAGCACTACGATGCTCGGGTGCTAAGTAATCATAACTAGTGATAAGCGAGCACTATCATGCTCGGTGCTCGGCACTCGTAATATGTGATTAGCAAGCGCTACCATGCTCGAGAGCTCTGTGGTCATAATGAGTGATGAGCGAGCACTACCATGCTCAGGTGTTCAGTACTCATAACTAGTGATGAGGAGCACTACCATGCTCAGGTGCTAAGTACTTATAACTAGTGATGGGTGAGTATTACCATGCACAGGTTCTCAGTACTCATAACTAGTGATGAGGAGCACTACCATGCTCAGGTGCTAAGTACTTATAACTAGTGATGGGTGAGTATTACCATGCACAGGTGCTCAGTACTCATAACTAGTGATGAGGAGCACTACCATGCTCAGGTGCTAAGTACTTATAACTAGTGATGGGTGAGTATTACCATGCACAGGTTCTCAGTACTCATAACTAGTGATG
Source organism: Anomaloglossus baeobatrachus (assembly GCF_048569485.1). Lineage (NCBI taxonomy): Eukaryota > Metazoa > Chordata > Amphibia > Anura > Aromobatidae > Anomaloglossus > Anomaloglossus baeobatrachus. The sequence goes on along the minus strand of NC_134356.1, from coordinate 89,335,135 downwards.
AGGAGCACTACCATGCTCGGATGCTAAGTACTTATAACTAGTGATGGGTGAGTATTATCATGCACAGGTGCTCTGTGCTTGTAATGAGTGATGAGTGAGGCCCATCATGCTCAGGTGCTCCATACTTGTAACGAGTAGTTGGATGCTCTGATGAGCATGACTATTGTACCAAGTATAATGGAAGTCAATGAGGGACTGAAATATTTTTCTGGAAATGTTCAGGAAAAATGCTCTAGTTTTGCTTTGAATGAATACATTACTGTGGATAGAAAGGCGCAATAGAGTCTTAACTCACTACAAGGTTTAGTAGTCAACTGGATTTGTGTTTTTTCCTGAAGCAGAAGCCAGAAGGCTTTGAATTGTATAGAAATAAATAGCTTCCATCTACTGATGCGTTCTGGATCCTTTCTATAGAGGTATTTCACAGCAGAGCAGACTGAGCATGTTTTCCTTCAACTGCTGAGCTTCCCATTGACTTCCATTATCCTCGGGTACTCAAGTCGAGCCCATCCGAGTATGGAACTGCTCATTACGAGTGCTGAACACCTGAGTATTGGTAGTGCTCGCTCATCACTAGTCTCCATACGACTTTTGAGTTGTACCTAGCTATTATATGGCACCTACAGAAGTCTATGTGGTCTTACTTTACCCCTAAATACGGAGGTGGAAATTGAAGCTCTAATCTAAAATATACAGGACCAGCAATGTAATGTAAGGTAATACCTCTGTACCCACTACAGCTGATTTTATCAGATTACATATTTTGTCATATATTCTATGGAACTTTGCCACTAATGGAGAATAAATATTAGGCATTAATAGAAAGCTATTGGACATATTTGTAGTAAGTTTCTGGTCCGTATGGTGGCACATGGGGAGCCCGGGAGATCCTTGTGTGAATCAGACGTTACAGAGAAAATCCCCCCCTAGAACCAAATAAAAAAAATACATTACATAATTGCTTTAATAGCAATTCCAACATACGGTTATTATTGCAAATACTTCCTTAAGCTGTAGGGAATAATAAGCTGTAGAGAATTCCAGCTTCCCAGAGTTTGGTCATTAGACTCCTGACTGTGGATCATCTTAGAGCAGCCGGGATCCGCCGGACAAATGGAATTTGAAATTAAATGAAATCCTGCAGATTATTTCTGGTCTTCCTTTAGCTATATATAGGACTGCTATTTAAAGGGGTGTTTTCATTTCCAGGAATAGAATATGTTAGGGTCCTATACAAGTTAATGAAAAGCAATGCACATTGGTGGGCACCTCTTCACTGACTGCAGCTGCAAGACTGGGGGCAAGAGGTTCCTAGTTATTGATATAAACTCATGTCCCAGAGGTGGATGAGACAATAATGCCCCTTTTTAGGCAGATTTAAAGCTACTTGATGAGAGGAGATTTTTCTCTTCAACCAGAAACATGTGACAAAGCTTCACGTTTACACATACTGAGTATGGATATTTGATTTATGTGTTTGACATTATTTAAGGAATATATATATGAAATAATTATATATGTATGTTTAAACAAGAAAAAAAAAAAAAATATATATATATATATATATATATATATACACACACATTCCCATAGAGAACTAATTTTATGTAGAAAATTTTATATATATATATATATATATATATATATATATGTTTACATACTGTATATATTGTTTTCCGTGTGAATGTACCGTATATCAATACATATATTTATATATTTAAATAATATACTGTGTGTATATATACATATATATATATGTATATATTTATATATATATATATATATATATATAAATCAGTATTTTGTTTACATATATATATGTGCATATATGTGTGTATATATATACTTTTTTCCTATAGATATGTAATATTGCAGATAGTATTTTATATATATTTTTACATTCTTTATTAATCCTGCTATGTTGTACTATACCTATTGACATTTTAATTTACTGCTTTCACTTGAAAATGCTTTCATAACAATCTATCACTGAGATGCAGAATTTTATATAGGTTTTATATTTGGTCTATTTAGGCAGATGTCAATTACACTCTTAGGGAATGTTCACACTGTTTTTTTGTTGAGTTTTCACAGCAAGAACTCTCCACCCCCCCCTTCTTATTTCCATCTTTCCTGCAGCTAAA